>NC_064292.1:7743788-7798794 GCF_019186545.1 Solanum stenotomum | reverse complement strand
AACATAATTCTGATCATGAAAATACTTGCATGCATTAAGATCAATTGTGAAGAAGAAGCCAAATTTAGTAAAAACCCACGAAGATCACACAAACCCTAATTTTGGGAAAATCATAACTTGAAGAAATTAGGATTTCTTTGAGACTCAATGAGTGAATGGAAGACCCATTGATAAAGTTCCCACATATCTTGAATGAAACCCTAACTTAAATCTTAGGTGGAAGGCTTGAAACTAAACTCCATTGTTCTTGCCTTGATAGAAAACTTGAGAAAGAGAAATTTTTTATTTGGGTGAACTAGGAGAAAATGATAGGTTAGGGTTTCAGAAAATCACTTAAACCTACTTAGAATTGGTCAAAACAACGTAGTATAAGAATCAAAAGAGTAGAAAAAGACTCAATTAATAACCCATAGTAAAATCTACCGGAAGGACTCTATGAGGGTCATTATTGTTTGTGGTTCCTTCTATGGACCATAGAATCCTGTCCATAGAAATCAGAGAGAATTCTTGAGTTCTGAACTTTGAACTACGAAACCCTTCTACGGATCGTAATTCCTTATACAATCCGTACTGTCCATTCGTAGAAAGTAAGGTACTAAACTCCACATTATCTGAAGTCTGATCTACGAGACCCAAACCATGATATGTAGTCCTTTTATGAACCATATCGTCAGGTCGTCGATCCAATATACTGAAGGTTCTGAAGTCTCTGGACTTAAAAACTACGAATGTCGTTTTACGAATCATAAACACTTCTACGACTCGAATTTAAGGGTCGTTGTGTCAAACTCAGTTTTTTAAGTTTCAGAAGTTTTTTTCACGAGTGCAGTCTACGACCCGTAGAATCAAGTACGGCCCGTAAACTCACTCGTAGTCGCTGACATAATTTTTTTGAAATTAGAAGTCTTATCTACGAACCCTTTCCTGTAATACCACTTACGAATCGTAAATCTCAAAAATCTGCAGACTTCAGATCTTTTCTACACTTTTTATTTTTATTTTTATTTGAGTTTGCATTTATGAGGTGTTACAATTCTTAAGAAATTTAAGCTTTTTTATTAGTTCTTGTACGAATGATGACAAAATTCCTTCGAAATTTACAAATTCAAGTTTCAGTAGTTAATTTGAACTTTCCAAGAGAAAAAGTTTATTTTTCTTATGAGTATTTTGAGAAGAACAAAAGAAAGTTATTTGTATTGTATTTTTGTTTAGAGGAGATACAATATTTATATTTATAGTATCTTTAGAAGTCCGTTAGCAACATACCCGACCCTTTTCAAATTGGTGTCTTTTCAAACACCAACAAACATTTTTGGTTGTCATAGTGGCTGCGCTCTCTTATAATTCTATCAACACTAACTATTTCAACAATCTCCCACTTAGCGAGTGATGTTTTAAATTTATGCATATAGTAGAAGTCATTCGAATCAAACCTACTACTTATATAAACCATCAAGAACTTGTCAAAATTAATGATTAGATTAAATTCTATTAAATCATAATTTCTTTATGGCAAGAGGGGATTTTTTTTATACACATAAATGTACCATGCAGGTTACACAATTTCCTTAATTGTGAGTTGTAGCATTAGATTATGTCTAAATATTATGCTTCTTGGTATCTGTGGGGGTAATTAAAAACAAATAAATAATGAGCTAGGTACCTTTATCCACATATGTATAAATTAGAACATGCAAAATAGGACCTCTTTAACTTTTGTTGCGATTGTTAAAAGACAACAAAACACACATACACATATACTCACAGCTGTCTTCTTTCTCATTTTTTTTCAGAAAATTAAAATAGAAAAAAAAATTAAAAAAAATATGTGGATTTCTAGCCAATAAAATTGAAGATATGAGAACCCGTGACCAAATGAAAGATTGAGGCATCACAACATGTTAATAACAAATTTTGAGAAAAAGTTTTCATTGATAAGAGATTTTTTTTTTGTTTTTGGAAAACAAAAAAAATTTAGGGGTAGGTTGGTGAAAGGTGGGGGAGCCCCGGGGGGTGGGGGTGCCCGGGTGAGGGTTTTTTTTTTTTTTTTGAAAAATAATTTTTTTTGAGTGGATTAGAACCATTTTACCCAAATCCGTATTTACCCATATTCTATTTGGGTGGATTGTAATCCAAACCATTTTTGCTCAATCCATCCAAATCCGATCCAATCCAACCATTTGCCACCCCTACTGATTCGATTCAATCGATTATTTTTCCTTTTTCCTTCTTTTGTTATATATATATATAGCGAGAGAATTGCAATTAAACTATTTTTGAATTGTTCAAACGATCTCATTTTTTTCCATCAATATCGACAATTTTCAATAATTCTTTCAAAACGTCAAGTAAATGTCTGATAGTTTTTTTTGTAATATAATGACAAATGTTCATACAACACATTGCGTATAACTTAAGAGTATTAAATATATATCCATTGAATATGATCTTTTAGATAAGGACTTGTGTATTTAAATAAGATTTTAAGTTGCAAGTTAGAGTTTGAGAAACCTTTTAAAATCAACTCGTTTCGATTTTAATTCTTTTATGATATTTAAAACTTAATTAATTATTTGATTCAATTTTAAATTTTTATCGAAACCTACAATTTCATTTAAAAACATAGTACTTTTCGGTTGATTTGATAGATTTCAAACAATAATCGACTGATTCTGTAATATGCTTATATAATCAAATAACTTTAAGATGTATACCGATATATTTTAGGAAAAATGACGCGTATAAGCAAATATATACAAGTTAATTAGTTAACATAATTATAATTGCCTTAATTACAATTTTCGACCTCCTTTTAGTTATAATTACACAACCCAATTTTTAAATTTTTTATAATTCGTACGTTTGTATAATTCGGAATTTGTATAACTTTTGTATAATTCAGAATTTGTATAATATGATTTGTATAACTGTTTACACTTCTGATGTTTGTAATTGTATAAATTCGTTATTTCGAGTTTATACAAAAATAACTGAATTATAAAAATGAACCCGCGAAATTATACAAATCCATGAATTATACAAATAAGCAGCTTAAATTGTAGCTATAACGTATAAATATGCAAACTATAATTATGGAGTATAATAAATTTATTATAATGGCTATTTGCGAAAGTTCCGCTATATTTATGTCAAGCATTAACGATGACAACTTACCTATTGTAATGGGTTAAATTACTTAACTGATTACTTTTTTACACTCTAGGGTCGAAAATAGTGCATACATGCATTACCTTTGTGTAATAATTAGTATCTTGTCTGATATTTTTTTTAAATTTATATTATATATAACTAATGTTTGTATTAGTTATATGCTTTATTTGATATTAAGGTATGTATAACTAATATATGATAATCCATGATATTAGTAATACAAAAGATTTTAATGTATGCATTAACATGATTAAAGACTTGTCAAAACCTTTTCCACATAGTCCTTTCCATCATATTTGTGGAGCGTTTTTTTTTTTTTTGTAAACAAATATATGTTTTTAAAATTATGCAATGCATGTTATCTTCATATATCAAATCAAACACTGCATTAAGAAATAATCTTAGCATGCATAACTAATTCAAAACATTATTAATGTCAGCATTATTAATACACTATTTTCAACACTATTCTACTATTCTTATATACCATATCAAACGATCCCAAAATGCGTAGAGTATAATTTTATACATCCAATCATAATAATTTATTTTATTTTTTTTATAAAAGAAGGGTTTGCATCAGCCATGTTAAACATTCACGAAATGTCGTGCACTGATTATTAAACGACACCATTTCTACGCAAAAATCTAGCTGGATCACTTTGTGTTTTATTTTTATTCCATTTTTTGTTTGAAATCTTGTACATCATTATACTTCTTTTTGACCAAGATCATTGCTCATTAGATTGCTTAGATTGCTTCTATTTGTTGTGTTAGCTCATTAGCCTATATTTTTTGGTTTCTCATCCGGTGTCTGGTGCTCATATTAGAGTTTGATTAAATTTGAATTCGCGTCAGAAAGTGTTACATTAAAGTGTTGTCTAACAAAGTAACTCTGTACTCAAGACATTTGATTAAGAATGAAAGAGTGAGTACTTATCAGTCCACTGCAACCCTCTGGTCGGTCATTAACCAATACATTATGGACCTTAATTCAAAGTGCTCTCTTGTCATACCTCTTTATTCTTTGGGTTCATGAATGGTGAATAAGAGAGATTTTCTCATTAAAATCTATTCAACCTTGAAATCAACAACCAATTTTATTATTCTTTAGTTTTAATTTTGTTTTGAATTGGAAGTTTAAGAAAGTAAATAATTTTTTTGAATTTTGTGGTTTTAATTAAAAATATGTAGAATATACCAAAATGATATTTAATTTTTGTCGTCTTAAATATTACGTGAAAAGTTGAAATTAAAAAATTATCAAAAAGGTGAAAGATGTTATTTTTAAAACAGAGTACAATAAAACCAAAATAAACAAATTAAAACGAAACGAGTACTATCTTTCAAAGTGTTACATGTAAGCCACGAGGACTAACTGATTTTCCATGACATTGATGTAACAACTCAAGCTTCTTCTGTTCGAGTTTACATTTATCAAATCATAATTTGAAATCTTGTACTCCTTGTATCTCAATGTAATTATGTGATATTTTTTTAGCTTATCAAGAAAAAAAGTACTATTTTTTTATAATTAGAAATAACTTATTTTTTTTTTATGAACGTAGTGATTTTCTCAACTCAACAATGAACAACAGAAAGAACAAACTAACAAACTATGATTCGTACGTATATGAGCAATTACAATATGAAGAATACGAATAAAACAGTAACTTTAAAGGAGAATGAGATGAGGGGACTAAGAGAGAATTGAGGATGAGAAGCATAGTTTTGTCTACGCATAAACCTATTTTACTCTCAAAAGACTCTATTTATCAACCCAAATTCCACACATAACCACTTAATCTGGCATTGGGCTGCTTCGCCAATAGTGGTCTAGGCACATTCATAACAAAATGATTTATAGCCCCACAAAAGGTTCAAAGAGTGTGTAAAGCTATCAATTCTAAACATTTTATTTTTTTCATTAAATTTCATGTCAAGTCAAACAATGTCATATAAATTGAGACGGAAAAATATAAGTCAATATTAACATTATCTGAGATTTGTTGGTGGAATATGGATTGATACTTAAGAAAATTAAAATGTATTCAATGTAATGCTTTGTGATTGCATTATAAGGTTTCAATTGAATACATTAATAAGCAAGTTCAAATTGACTTAACATAAAACCTTAATCAGGTCTTTATAGTTCACCAGCAACGTAATGTAACATTTCTTGAGATCTATAAATTTAGGCCAAGAAATTGCAATTAGTGGAAAGTGTGTCCCTAGACTTATGTGAGATCACACATCTTACTAAATCAAATTGGTTCTTGAGGGGAAGTTGCATATGACTTTGTTATTATGGAAAAAGGGTAATTTGTTGAGCTGAGTTGAATTCAAGTTTTAATGATTAACAAATATTTTACAAGAATCAGATCCTAATTAACAGGACTTTTAGAAGAACAGATTATATTGACAACTAGTTAGGTTGTGTTGGATTAATTTAACAAGGTGCGAATGGAAAATGAAAGGTTGTGACTTTTTCGAAGGGTTGTGATTTTTCTGAAAGGTTGTGACATTTTCGAAGGGTTGTGACTAATATGAAGGGTTGTGACTTTTTTGAAAGGTTGTGACTTTTCTAAAGAATTGTGATTTTTCTGAGGGATTGTGACCTTTCCAATAAGGTATAATAAACACTTGTTCATACTTTTCTTTGTTGTCGGTAAATAGAAGGGTTTTCTCTCATTTCTAACAATGAATTTTCTCAACTTCTTCTTCTTTTACACAAATAAATTCTAGCGTATTTTACTATTGTTGAGTGGTTTGTTGACATCGTGATTTTAGGTATCAATACATTGGTGAGTAAAATCGTTCTATCTTAGGAGGAGATATATATTCCATGCATTAACCTAAGGGTACTTGAGGGGAATAATTTTCCTTGAGAAAGCATTGTGCATTCAATGAACTCAATTTTCTTCTTGTAGAAAAATATTTCGAATTCTTTTTTGTTTACTGATTTTGAGTTTACATGTTTTGAAAATATTCTTTAAACCTTACTGTTTGAAAATTTCTGTTCATAATATTTTAGTAATACATATTAATAACAAGTTGTAGAAATATCATCGACATTGAAGATTCAGGCCCAATAGACCAATGGAGAGAACTGTTGATTAGAAGTTACTAAACAAATTTCAAATGCAAGAAGAATTTATTGAAGAATTGAGTTTAGGAATAAACATGTTGATTAAGGAAACATGTTCTTATAACATGCAAATTAATATTTCTACAAGCTTTAGGTTGTATGAAAATTCTTTCAAACATTGTTAGACTTTTGTTTTGATCATTTTATCCAAAAAATAAAAATAAAGAACGGAGATGGGAAGGGTAAATTGACTCCTAAATTAAGTGAAATGAAACTAATATGTCCTTGTTAAAATAAGTTATTTTCAAACTATAAAAGCTTAGCATTTGGTGATGTCACGTATTTGATTAATATTTTTTAAGCTAAGGATGAATTTTACCATTTTCTTAATTTTGAATTTTTAAATTTTGTTTTCTATTATTCCTTTTTCTTTTCCAACACTACTTTATCACCAATCACCCTTTTTTTTTCTTCCTTTCTCTCCCTACCAATTACCATCACCATTTTATCCTTCATTTTTTAAGAAATAATTCCTTAATTGTTGGACATGTGGTATCATCGAGTGTCAACCTTTCATCGTTTGAAAATAAAAACAAAATTTGGTCATTTTAATAACGTTAAGGGTATTTTTTATTTCAACTATTAATGTAGGATAAAAATTCATTTCATTTTGCATAATTCAAGAATAATTTAAGAAAAATTTACATAACTAGACAAACATAAGCCCTATATTTACTAATTAGAACCCTATTTTAAAATAATTAACCAACAAAGTTACAATATTATTTTAATAGCAAATTTAAATGGTTATGCCAAACCCTTATTTCACATATAATTAAAAATTATATCAGAATATTTTTTCTCTCTCTCTCTTCTTTCTCTCACTTATACTATCCCTATTTATCTCCCACGTCTTAACTCCACCAATTAAGTATGATTTGCTTCAATTTCTTCTAGTTAAAGTTAATTAGAAATTTTCCTAAATTTCCTCTTTTATGATTATCCATATAAGGTAAAGATTTTATTTCAATAAGTTCATCTACATATTTGTTTTTTTCGATTCTTATTTTCTAAGTATAATTTTTAATTATTTTTTTAGGATTTGCGCTAAGCTTTCACAAATTCTCTATCAATGGTGTGGATTCTAGTACCCAAAAAAGTGAAAATGTAGAAAAGATTGTATTAAACATTATTGATACATCATGTATTCGAAAGGTATCATGATACATTATACATTCAAAAGGTATCATGATACATTATACATTCAAAAGGTATCATGATACATAATGAATCCTAAACGTATCGAGATACATCATGTATCTTAAGCGAATCATGCTACATCATGTATCCTAAACGTATCGAGATACATCATGTATCTAAAGGTATCATGATACATGATGTATCCTAAAGATATCATGATACATCACACTTAATTTTCTATGCATTAATCTTCATGTTAACTTGTAGAAAAGTAGGTTTCGTCCATTGCACATTCAATTAGTGAATTTTAATTTAAAAAATTGTTTGGGATATATTATTACCGATATGAATTTATACGATTCTATAGCAAATCAATTACTTAGTTTCATAAATTAATGCAATTGATTACATTGTTGTACTAATTACTTACGTCAGATAAGAAATTGTACAAATAATGACAATAACCATAATTGTATCTTTGATACAATCTTCACAACTTCAATACAAAAATGTATCTACACTTGCGTAAATAGAAAAAGTATCGCTGAAGTACATAATATACACAAACTTGTGGCCAAATACTTTCTCCGTCCAATAATAATTGTTCACTATTGACTTGACATATCCTTTAAAAAATTAATAAATAATAGGGATAATATTACTACTACCTCCGTCCACTTTTAATTGTCATAATTTCCCTTTTTAGAGTCAAACAATAATATATTTGACTAATATTTTATGATGTATCTTTTCATCATATTGATATGCAAAAAATTGAAATTTACAGTACTTTTCGTATAGTTTTTGAATATCTAATTTTTTTTGTTTAAAATATCGAATTAATATAACCTAATTTAACTTTAGAGTCAAACAATAATATATTTGACTAATATTTTATGATGTATCTTTTCATCATATTGATATGCAAAAAATTGGAATTTACACTACTTTTCGTATAGTTTTTGAATATCTAATTTTTTTTGTTTAAAATATCGAATTAATGTAATCTAATTTAACTTTGAAAATTAGTCAAATTGACTTTCGAAAAACGCAACATGACAATTAAAAGTGGACAGAGAGAGTATATTACTTTGACTTTATTAAATTTAATGATTTGAGAAATATGTTAGACGATAAATAATATTTAATAACAGGGTTAAATAGACACAAAAGATAAATTATCTTTTGATTTTTTAGAGTGGACTGAGGGAGTATAAATAACAAATATGTACGTAAGATATGATAAGCTAGATTACTTATCACTCATCCCCTAATCGCAATTAGACCTTTGCTTATCAGGCGTTACGTTTCCCATTAACGCCGTCAAAGTTAACGGTCTCCGTCACCATTTATTTTTTCTTCAATCTCAAAGGTCTTTCTTCCTTCCTTTTTTTTTTTTCTCTGTAGACATGGACTGCTGCTGCTGATTCTTTTTGAATATTTCTATTCGATTCAAAGTTGAAATCTTTGTTAAAAAGGTAATCTTAATAAACCCTTTATTTGTATTCCTTTTGATTCAAATCCATATATATGTTTTTTTCAATTTTATAGGGTTTTTTCTTGAATTCAAGAATCCTTTTTTTTTTTCTGATAAAAATCTCATCTTTATAGCATAGAACAACCTTTTATACTGATATTTGATAAAATATTATATACCCATGTTTGTTTTTATTGTTTTTGTAGTAAAATCTTGAACTTCTGTGTTTATTGAGATTTTTGCATATTTGGGGTTTTGTTGTAAGGAATTAAATAGTGGTAAGCAGATGGGGGAAGATTTGATGACAAGTTTGTCAATTGATAATTATCAACTATCTACATTCTTGTCTATGGACTCAATTGCAATTGCTGCTGCTACCTCTAATGAGGATTCAGACAGGGATATGAATAGGGAGATTGTGATTTCGAGGCCACCGGATATTAATCTACCGTTATATATGGAACGTAGCCCTACTCCTCGTCCTCCACCACCACCTCTATCTTGGAATCATGACGTGTTTGATATGATGGAGGTTGGACTTGGAAACCAGATTAATGAATGTTTTGAGCTTCTTGATTTGCCTAAAGTTGGAAGGAAATGTGATAAGAGATTGGATAGTGTTTGGGGTGCTTGGTTTTTCTTTACTTTTTACTTTAAGCCTGTTTTGAAGGAGAAATCTAAGTGCAAAGTTGTTCGAGATAGTAATGGGGTGTCGGGATTTGATAAGTCTGATCTCCAGCTTGATGTGTTTTTGGCTCAGCATGATATGGAGAATATGTACATGTGGGTTTTCAAGGAGAGGTCTGAAAATGCGTTGGGGGAGATGCAGTTGAGGAGTTATATGAATGGACATTCGAAGCAGGGCGAGCATTCATTTCCATTTAGTGTTGACAAGGGGTTCATCTGTTTTCATAAAATGCAGCATAAGCATAGAAGCCTCTCCAATCCGGTGTGTTTGCATGGAATTGAGCTTGTTCCATCACCCAATTTATTGTGTATTGATGAGGAAGAGCAGAAGAAGTGGATGGAACTTACTGGTAGGGATCTCAAATTTTCAATACCACCCGAAGCTAGAGACTTCAGTTCATGGCGGAACCTTCCCAACACAGATTTTGAGCTTCAAAGATCGATCCCTTTGCCAAAGAGCAATTCTCATCTTCCTTCGAAAAAATTGCTTAATGGTTCTAGTCTTAACTTGTCAACTCGACCATCAAACCATGTGAACAGCAATGGTTTAGAGCTCTCATCTGATTGTGGTAAGAAAAGGAAAGACTTCTTTTCTCATGGAAGTGATGAAGATTGTTTCTTGTCGACTAATCCCAGTTTAAACAGACATCAAGATGGACAACCACACACTATTGCACCACCTTGGATGAATGAGTTTTCGGGGGTAATGAAGAATGTGTATGGGCCAACCGTTGCTGCAAAAGTTATATACGAGGACTTGGAAGGATACGTGATTATGATCACTCTACCTTTTGTTGATCGTGAAAAGGTTAAAGTTCATTGGTGGAACAATACTAATCATGCCATCATAAGAATAACATTTGTGAGCACGGCATCCCCTCCATTCATGGTGAGAAATGGTAGAACATTCAAGCTAACTGACCCATCTCCAGAGCACTGTCCTTGCGGTGAATTCACAAGGGAAATCTCACTTCCAACTCGAATACCTGATGATGCAAAGCTAGAAGCATATTTTGACATGAGTGGAGCTGTACTTGAATTGAAAGTTCCCAAATATGGCACAACTCCAGAAGTGCATGAAGTTCCTGTTTGTCTTCGACCTCCAAATGAGTTTATGTTGTCGTGAGATAGGTATTGATTGCAGAAAGTGTAGTGTAGCCCAGATAGTTAACTTCCATTCTTTTCTTAAGTTAAGTTTTTAGTGGGAAATTCAATCATTGTTGAATTGCTACTCAGTCAAGGGCCTCATATCTGATGATACCGCCTTATTTAGATCCTTTGCTGCTGCTCTTTCAAGGCTGTTCTGTAGCACTGCTGAGTTGTGTACAATGTGATGCAGAGCGAAGCATGTTATTATAAGTGGAGATATATGTAGTCATTTTTAATGAATCAAGTCTGTAGGAAAAAAGAAATGGTAATCTTTAGTGGTCTGAATTACAATGATCCATTCTGTTACTCTAGGAACATGAAGACTGTTTCCTGCCTAGTGTTTTCAGCCAATAAGATCTACTTCTTTTCTAAATTTGTCGTTTCTAACGTTACATAATGCAATAGAGCTCTGCATAGTCTTTGAGTATCTATGTTCCTCTCCCATGGCACCTCTGAGTGAAGATGTTGTAAGTGCAAGTCGAGACAAATGTAAAATGAACCAGGTATTGAATACCAACTTATAATTTTCAGAAGTGCAAAATGAACCATGCTATTTTGAGCTGGATTGTTTTCTCTAATAGTGCATATATCCTTTTTGCTTTGCTTGGGAGTTGATAAATGTATTCCCAACCAAGTTTCTTTTTCTCCTCCTCTTTGTTGCTTGTGAATTTTTCTCCCATTTTAACCAAATATATATGTAATGTACAATGCTATCCCGATAAGAAGATGAAGCCTCATAGGGCTAAAAATGAAAGCAATCGAAGGAGTAGAGCATGCTTTATTTTTCCCAAATCTAGCTTTGCTTGACTAAGGAGTAGACCATCCCAGATAGGCTTTCCTTTATTATCACTAGGGATTTTCCCAATCATTGAAGCGCATACATTTGTATTATGGTATACCCATATTCAGTTTTTAATGTAGTGAACTAAACATTGTAGTTTTGACATAACTTGTTCACAATCAGATTTTTGTCAGTAAAACGAAGAAGCTGTTGAGTCACTGCACCACAGTTTCAGGATAAAAACAGCAGAAGCTTTCTTCAATTCTATATTGAAAAGCACATAATTTATTAACAACAAAAGGATGAACAAACTTTCATTTCAAAAGGCTATTTAAAGCATACTTAGTAACAAACAAGTAAAACAATTCAACTAAAAAATTCTTAATCCACTTCCTCAATCTTTGGTCCAGCGCCACTTTCACTTCCTGCACCACCACCAACAGAAGGACCATCATCGTCATCCATTGTAGCTCCACCGGCACCACCTTGATACATCTTGGCAATAATCGGATTGCATACGCTTTCCAGTTCCTTCATCTTGTCTTCGAACTCATCAGCTTCTGCAAGTTGGTTGCTGTCTAGCCACTTGATAGCTTCGTCGATCACATCCTCAATCTTCTTCTTATCAGCAGCTGGAAGTTGGGAACTAACCTTGTCATCTTTAATAGTGTTCCTCATGTTGTATGCATAATTCTCCAATCCATTCTTAGCTTCCACCTTTTTCTTGAGATCTTCATCTTCAGACTTGTACTTCTCAGCTTCTTGCACCATTCTCTCAATCTCTTCCTTGGAGAGTCGACCCTTATCGTTGGTGATAGTTATCTTGTTCTTCTGTCCAGTAGTTTTGTCCTCAGCAGAGACATTCAGGATACCATTGGCATCAATGTCGAAGCAGACATTGATTTGAGGAACACCCCTCGGTGCAGGTGGGATACCAGAGAGTTCAAACTTGCCTAACAGGTTGTTGTCCTTGGTCCTCGCTCTTTCTCCTTCGTACACCTGGATCAGCACACCGGGTTGGTTGTCCGAGTATGTAGAGAAAACTTGCTCCTTCTTGGTTGGAATGGTTGTATTTCTTGGAATCAACACAGTCATTACACCTCCCGCGGTTTCTAAACCGAGCGACAGAGGAGTGACATCCAACAGCAACAAGTCTTGAACCTTCTCGTTGCCTTCACCGCTCAAAATTGCAGCTTGCACAGCTGCACCATAAGCAACTGCTTCATCGGGATTGATACTCTTACAAAGCTCCTTCCCATTGAAAAAGTCCTGAAGTAATTGTTGAACTTTCGGAATCCTAGTTGATCCACCAACAAGAACCACATCATGAACGCCGCTTTTATCCATCTTAGCATCTCTCAAACACTTTTCCACAGGCTCCATACACTTCCTGAACAAATCCATGTTCATCTCCTCGAATCTTGCCCTAGTGATAGTTGTGTAAAAATCAAACCCTTCATACAAGGAATCGATTTCGATTGTTGTTTGAGCAGTGGATGATAAAGTCCTCTTTGCCCTCTCACAAGCAGTCCTTAACCTCCTCAAGGCTCTCGGATTCCCACTAATATCCTTCTTATGCTTCCTCTTGAACTCTTGAACGAAATGATTCACCATTCTATTATCAAAATCCTCACCTCCCAAGTGAGTATCACCAGCAGTAGCTTTAACCTCAAAAATCCCCTCTTCAATAGTGAGAAGAGACACATCAAAAGTACCACCACCTAAGTCGAAAATCAACACATTTTTCTCACCAGTACTGGTAGACTTCTTGTCAAGTCCATAGGCAATTGCAGCTGCTGTTGGTTCGTTGATTATACGCATCACATTAAGACCAGATATGACACCAGCATCTTTAGTTGCCTGACGCTGCGAATCATTGAAGTAAGCAGGGACTGTGACGACCGCATTCTTGATTGTTGTCCCAAGGTATGCCTCAGCAATCTCCTTCATTTTGGTTAAGACCATGGATGAGATTTCCTCAGCAGAAAATTGCTTCTCCTCACCCTTGTATGTAACAACAATCATTGGCTTGTCAGCAGGCCCGGGTATAACCTTAAAAGGCCATAATTTCATATCGCTCTGCACCGAAGGATCACTAAATCTCCTTCCAATTAAACGCTTAGCATCTGAAACCAAAAAAGAAAATCAAAATGTCGTTCGATAATTACGAGTAGCAAGCGGAATGTTAAACATACAATGCACAATAAGTAAAACAGGTGCATACCAAATACAGTGTTAACTGGGTTCATAGCGACTTGATTCTTGGCAGCATCACCAATGAGGCGTTCAGTATCAGTAAAAGCAACATAAGAGGGTGTGGTTCTGTTGCCTTGATCATTTGCTATAATTTCAACACGATCATGTTGCCATATACCTACACAGGAGTAGGTAGTACCCAAATCAATTCCAATGGCTGGCCCTTCACCTTTTCCTGCCATTCTTTTCTTTACTTTACTTTACTTTATTCACCCAAATACAGAGAAACAATTAAATTAAAGAAGAAAGAAATTGTGATGTTTGAGATGTAATGTAATGAAGCAGATTTCTGTGATTGGAGAAGACAAATTGTCAAGTTTATATATAAAGGAAAAAAGTTCGATTTCCAGAACATTCTGATACTTAGATTACAGCCGTTCGATGAACTCTCTATTGCCTTCCAGAATATTCCAGTTTGACCTTACTAATAATAGACACATTTTATTCAAACCAATTATTTGAGGGGAAACTGAACTCAGTCCTATAGACAATTTTAATTTTAAATAAATAAATACCCCTTAATAATTACTAATATTTTCAAATTAATTATGATTAATATACTCTAACTGATATTATGAAGGGATTATCTCAGCAATTACAATCTCTTTCCAATTTTTTCCTTATTCTCTAATTCTCCCTTTTCCCCTAGTTCTCTCTTCTTTTTTTTTTTTTTCCAATTTTCCTTCTTTTTCCAATTCAAATCAATACTGGATTCCATAACATTTTATCAATAGAGAAAATTGTGATCCTCTTACTACATCATGGAAGTTGAAATTCGCAATAATACATTAGTTCTGACGTTGAGATAATAATAGTAGAATTTACTTCCCATTACTAAAATTTAGTTACACAAATTTCAAATCAATTCAAAATTGTTACTTCTGAAAATATCGAGATCAAGTATGCAATTTTACCTGAATTTTCGTCATTAAAAATATTTAATGGTATATACATGAAAGTCTACATTGAGTTGAAGAAGAAGACTCAAATGGTGTCAACGTGATACCCGTTCCCATTGTACCGGTGTTGTACCCATTTTCATTGTACCGGCATGGTGCCTGTTCCAGATGTTAGTGTAACGACAAGGTACCCATTCCAGATGTTAGTGTACTAGCGCAATACCCATTCTAGATGTTAGTGTGCAGGTGTGATACCTGATCTCAATCAACAACCCACTCAAAAGCACAATGAATCACAATCACACATGTATATTCATGAAACACATTCATTGCATGTGCTTGATTACATCTTTCATTTCATATTATATCCTTCCAATTTTCCTAATCATATATCACACATGTGTTACTAACTATACAATTAACAAACACATATATATAGCATGAACGGGAAAATCACAACCTTTACCTACCTTGAAACAAGTCTGAATGCTTTAAAATACTTGAGCTTTCCCCTTGCTATGAATTCTGACTTGTTCTTAGTCTAAAACAATAACAAAATACAATAACTAATGATCAATAACTTAGTTAAACCCGGATCATACTCAAATCCTAACCCTGGGCCAATTCATGATCTTTCTACCTATACTAGGATTTTTTCCACCATTAACTCAAGTCAAAACCCACAATACCCTAGGTTCTAAGGCTTAAGAATCAATTTAAAGATAAAAGAGTAATTCACTTACCTCTGTCGAAGAGATTGGTGGAAAAACTGAAAGAAACTACCCTAAATCACCCTTTCCAGTTCCAAGAACGAAGTTGCAGAATATAAAAGATTTTTGAGACTTTTCTGCATAAAATTCCGACTGACCCCATTATAGCCGCTCAACCCATTATAGATTGTCATAACTGCCATCCACTACAGTGGGAATTAATTCAGGCCGCTATAGCGGCATACACGGAGACAGAGACTCGTAAATTCTTCTCCAAGCCCTCATTTTGCAACACACCTTTGAATCTTGACGCTCTAAACTATCCTTTCAATATCAAGTTTGATTCCCGAAGTCTTGCTCCCCGAATTCAATTTTGAAAGGCTTTGTGGATTCCTTAATGTCCTACTACTAGGAAATACGATTCAAGCTTAGACATACTACTCCATCCATTCCCGGATTGCCATAAAGCTCACCTCACTCAAATTCCATCTGAGACTGGCCTAGCCCTAACGTTATAAGTCACTATCCAAAAAAAATTCTGGCATAAAAAAAAAAGGTGCCACAAATCATGCTTTATATATCATGATTTAGTTTTTCTCATTTTGTGTTCATACAAAAATTCATTATACCCTACCGAATTTACACCTTCATGTGTTCGGACTATCGATCTAAAAACTTTGCATTTCTCAAGCAAAGCTAAGAATTGAATTGCAGTTCTTTCATTTGGTCATTCATTTCTCTCTACATTCCTCAACAGAATTTGATTCAAGATATTTATTTTGTTGCATTATTACAATAACAATATTATAAGTAAAAATATTATTGATAATTATATTATTTTGATTTCATATTTATTTTAATAAAGTATAATTTATTGAATCTCTCCCTTATTTTCAGACACCTAAACCTCACTCAAGGTCTTATTAATTGTTATGTCTCCTTGTTCCATTTATTTTAATGAGGTATAGTTAATTTTCATTTATTCTTTTGAGTCAAGTTTTAGCGGGAAACAATTGTTGAATTGCTACTTAGTCAAGGGCCTCATATCTGATGACACCACATTTATTTAGATCCTTTGCCGCTGCTCTTTTGAGGTTATTCTGTAGCACTGCTGTATTGCAACGTTGAATTCAATGGCAACTAATTAATATCGATGTAGTACTACAAGGTATAAGTAGTATTACGATAGACACTAACAAGCTTGATTATTCACAAGGCAAGGGTGCTATACCTATACTAACCTTCTACCCGAATACGTAACCCCTACTAACCTACTAACATACGTTCAGAAGTGCAAACTAATTTGAAACACAATGAATCGTTGCTGTTTTAGGATAAGAGACTTACCCTGTTAAGCAGCTCTCATGTTAAGCTGCTCCATCCATTTATAATGTGAAATAACAATTCAGGACAACAAAATTCTTCCTCCATTTATCCAAAGGTATTCCCCATATCTTCAGTGTTTGCTCAAGTGAACTAAACATTATAGTTTTGACATAACTTATTCACATCCAGAAGATGATTTTTGTCAGAAAAAAAAAAAGCTATTAAGTCACTGCACCACAGTTTTAGGATAAAAACAGCAGAAGCTTTCTTCAATTCTATATTGAAAAGCACATAATTTATTAACAACAAAAGGATGAACAAACTTTCATTTCAAAAGGCTATTGAAAGCATACTTAGTAACAAACAAGTAAAACAATTCAACTAAAAAATTCTTAATCCACTTCCTCAATCTTTGGTCCTGCACCACTTCCACTTCCTGCACCACCACCTACAGAAGGACTATCATCTTCATCCATAGTAGCTCCACCGGCACCACCTTGATACATCTTGGCAATAATTGGATTGCATACGCTTTCCAGTTCCTTCATCTTGTCTTCGAACTCATCAGCTTCTGCAAGTTGGTTGCTGTCTAGCCACTTGATAGCTTCATCAATCGCGTCCTCAATCTTCTTCTTATCAGCAGCTGGAAGTTGGGAACTAACCTTGTCATCTTTAATAGTGTTCCTCATGTTGTAAGCGTAATTCTCCAATCCATTCTTAGCTTCCACCTTTTTCTTGAGCTCTTCATCTTCAGACTTGTACTTCTCAGCTTCTTGCACCATTCTCTCAATCTCTTCCTTGGAGAGTCTACCCTTGTCGTTGGTGATAGTTATCTTGTTCTTCTGTCCAGTAGTTTTGTCTTCCGCAGAGACATTCAGGATGCCATTGGCATCAATGTCGAAGCAGACATTGATTTGAGGAACACCCCTTGGTGCAGGTGGGATGCCAGAGAGTTCAAACTTGCCTAACAGGTTGTTGTCCTTGGTCCTCGCTCTTTCTCCTTCGTACACCTGGATCAGCACACCGGGTTGGTTGTCCGAGTATGTAGAGAAAACTTGCTCTTTCTTGGTTGGAATGGTTGTATTTCTTGGAATCAACACAGTCATTACACCTCCTGCGGTTTCTAAACCGAGCGACAGAGGAGTGACATCCAACAGCAACAAGTCTTGAACCTTCTCGTTGCCTTCACCGCTCAAAATTGCAGCTTGCACAGCTGCACCATAAGCAACTGCTTCATCAGGGTTGATACTCTTACAAAGCTCCTTTCCATTAAAAAAATCTTGAAGTAATTGTTGAACTTTCGGGATCCTAGTTGATCCACCAACAAGAACCACATCATGAACCCCGCTTTTATCCATCTTAGCATCTCTCAAACACTTCTCCACTGGCTCCATACACTTCCTGAACAAATCCATGTTCATCTCCTCGAATCTTGCCCTAGTGATAGTCGTGTAAAAATCAATCCCTTCATACAACGAATCGATTTCAATTGTAGTTTGGGCAGTGGATGATAAAGTCCTCTTTGCCCTCTCACAAGCAGTCCTTAACCTCCTCAACGCTCTCGGATTCCCACTAATATCCTTCTTATGCTTCCTCTTGAACTCTTGAACAAAATGATTCACCATTCTATTATCAAAATCCTCACCTCCCAAGTGAGTATCACCAGCAGTTGCTTTAACCTCAAAGATCCCCTCTTCAATAGTGAGAAGAGACACATCAAAAGTACCACCACCTAAGTCGAAAATCAACACATTTTTCTCACCAGTACTGGTAGACTTCTTGTCAAGTCCATAGGCAATTGCAGCTGCTGTTGGTTCGTTGATTATACGCATCACATTAAGACCAGATATGACACCAGCATCTTTAGTTGCCTGACGCTGCGAATCATTGAAGTAAGCAGGGACTGTGACGACCGCATTCTTGATTGTTGTCCCAAGGTATGCCTCAGCAATCTCCTTCATTTTGGTTAAGACCATGGATGAGATTTCCTCAGCAGAAAATTGCTTCTCCTCACCCTTGTATGTAACAACAATCATTGGCTTGTCAGCAGGCCCGGGTATAACCTTAAAAGGCCATAATTTCATATCGCTCTGCACCGAAGGATCACTAAATCTCCTTCCAATTAAACGCTTAGCATCTGAAACCCACAACAACAAAATTAATGTCACTATAAATCTCCTTCCAATTATACTTCAATCTTAGATTATTAAGATTACATGATTTAGTATAACATTCCCACTTGATTTCAAGATTATTTTACTTCAATTACTCAACAACTGAACTTTTAAAGAGAAGTTGGGAGCTCATTCCAGTTCTCAATAATTTCAAATAAAAAACTAGTATTAGGTTTGGAAGACTACATAATTTCCCTTTAGTCAATCAATTTCAAATTAGTACTGAAATTAGGACTAGTGGATGCAATTACTAGAGTTGATTTCTCAGACGATTATTATTTCACAAAGTTAGTTTTTTCCTTGATCCCATTTTGTTTTCAAATAACTCTTAAAAGCTAAATATTCTCTTAATCTAACACCACATTCACACACCACACCATCAATCATCAATAATAAAAGGTTTACATGCTTGAATGACGTTATTAATGTATAAACCAATTAAAAATATTATCAAAATAAATTTTTAGACAAAAATGGAGAAAGTTGAAAAAAAATCAGAATAACTCAGTGTTATCCCCATTTATATGTCACCTTCCAAATTCCGAGAGTAAAAATTTATCAATTTTGATAGTAAATTTCTACATATAATCTTCCAATATTTGAAAATTAGGTATAAACTCTATCGTATCCTTGGAAATGCACTACTTCTAGAGAATTCAAAGAGCACCCATTGACATTTTGTTCTAGTCGTCCGAACTATAACTCACAATAATTAATAATTTAACAATCTAGAAGGCATATGGAAAGATTGGGATAAGACAACACTCATTTAACTCTCGAAATCCAATTAAATTGGAACGGAGAGAGTAGCAAGCATTAGGGTAACGTAGATTTGAGAATGGAAAACATACCGAATACAGTGTTAACTGGATTCATAGCTACTTGATTCTTCGCAGCATCACCAATGAGGCGTTCGGTATCAGTAAAAGCAACATAAGAAGGCGTGGTTCTGTTGCCTTGATCATTAGCTATAATTTCAACACGATCATGTTGCCATACACCTACACAAGAATATGTAGTACCCAAATCAATTCCAATTGCTGGTCCTTCGCCTTTTCCCGCCATTCTTATTTTTCTTTCTGATTGAAGAAACAGAGTAGAAGAAAATGTGATGTTTTTTTGTTTAAGATGTATGTATTGAAGCAAATTTCTGTGATTGGAGAAGGAAGACAAGTTGTCAGTTTATAAAGGAAAAAAAGTTTCATAATCCAGAACGTTCTGATCAGATTACAGCCGTTGGATCAACTCTCTATTGCCTTCGCGTTCGTTCCAGAATATTCCAGTTTTGACCTTACTAATAATAGACTTTATGCTATCGTGAAATGTCTAGATACTACTATTATTCATTCTCACTGACGTGGTGGCCCAGCATGAACCCAGTTATTTTATAGATCAGGTGAGGCGGGTTGAGCTTAATCCGTAAAATTTTTAATTCGATCCTCCTCTTTTCAATAACTTTTTTTCATAGACCCGCTCACATGAATTTGCCTGGCATAATTTTTTTCTAGTTAAATTTGATACTAAAAATAAAATTCACAAAAATAAATTTATTTTTCATTAAATTGTATTACTCCCTCTATTTCATATCCTCATTTCCTTTTTAGTCTGTTTAAAAAAAAATGACCCTTTTCTTTTTTTGGCAACACTTTAACTTCAACTTTTCACATGACATGTTTAAGTCCACAAGATTAAAGGACATTTTGGTACATTTGACATAACTTTAATTTAGAATCACAAGATTAAAAAATCTTCTTTCTTTTCTTAAACTCCGTTTCAAGTCAAACTAGGACATTCTTTTTGAAACAAAGGGAGTAATTTAATAGATGATGACTCACAAATTTATTTTTTAGAGGTCAATTGGGAAACATTTAAGAAATTGTATTATTTTTTATTGAACCATTTTCATTTACTATCTTGAATAATTTAGTAGCTTTAAAGAAATTATTTTAATAAATAATGCTCTATCACTCTCATGATAACATGTAAAAAGTTAAAAATAAGTTTGAACTCACATAAAATTACATATACCCGCAACCCTCCCCTCCCCTCCCCGCATTAGTTTTAAAAAAACTCACTTCAATCCGCCCCGCATATCCTTAAATCCACCTCGCCCCACATCCATCCCGCCCCATTGTCATCCATATGTAGATTCTTCATTCCCATTCTAAATAACAAGTGATACGACGATAACACATTCGATGAAGTTTCATAAAATAAATTTTGTTGAGGATATAATATGCGTAGATTTTATCTTTATTTTTAAAAAATAAAAAATTTATTTTCAAAATAAAATCTTCGATTCAAATAAAATAAATAAAAAATAAAGAAAGAAAAGAAAATGTTAAATTTAAGGTTTTACTTTTGAAATGGGTGGGATTAAAAGTTCAAAATCACTTGCCTTTGAGATCATTTTAGTAAATCACCTAATTGAGCTAAATGCAACATTGTCTTCATATAGTGTTGTTGGGATATCTCTTTTTAAATAAATATCACATGTTTTCTGAATGTGTTGGGTTATCGATCTCAACCCCACACATATTCGACTTGCTTCATGGATGGCTATTATCTCTACATGATTTGAAGAAGTAGCAATAATAGTTTATTTTGTTGAACGTCATGATATAGTTTATAACTTCACATGTAAATAAATAACCAGTCTGATATCAACCTTTATGTGGGTCAAACAAATATCTTGCATCTGCATATTCAATTAATTGTGAATCAAATTTTTTGAATAGAATAGTCTCATATCAATTGTTTCTTGAAGATATCTAAATATATGCTTAATACTATTTCAGTGTCTCCGTGTTGGAGAAGAACTAAATCTTGCTAACAAATTTATAGAAAAAGATATATCTGATCAAGAATTACTAGCAAGGTACATCTGTCACGAATCAAAATACACCCTAGACGTGACATGACGTATAAGACCCCGAGAGGTCCTACACACGTCACTTGACATACACACACACGCACAATATAATAGACAAAAATAAATAATCTCATAAAAATGGAAAAGTTTGACATTGAAGCGAAACTAACATAGTCTTGACAAGTCGTACATCAAAGAAGTGGTCGGGACGTAACCCGTACACCATGTACAACATTCGAAATGTAAAGAAATAAGAGAGGAATAAAGGCGACATCGTCCTCACAGTAGAAGGACTCACCAAGTCTTCAAGTCTCTAAAGTGATCAACTAGCCACGAACGGAGGGAGAGGAATCGTCAAGCCTTACATTAGCAAAACAATGTAGGCATAAGTATGCATTACTATATGGAATGTACTAAGTATGAGGGATATGCATCAAAACGTAAAATGATCATAAGGGGACATAGTAAAAAACATGATGTGCATGACCAAGCTAAATATAGTAAAAATCTTTAAAGAAGAATCATAATCATGAACCTCGTCAATGCATCTTGAAATCACAAAAGAAAGCTTCATAAAACTTTTGAAAGTAACTTAGTTACTTTTATGGGATATTTACTATTAATCGGTATAGACCACGTTAACTATAATGTAGAATCTGGTGTCTTGTTCCTACACCGAAAGAGATGTCCTTACTTGCCAAGGCAATAATCTTAACTTCTAGCTTAGGTGGATCCACTAGCTATGTCACTTAAGACAACCTACGGGGGCACATAGTTAGGGACACAGGGATTATTACTAGAGACTCGACCTCTACTAACAAGAGAGCCTCCATCTTAATATCTTCTCAGTGCTAAGTAAAATCTCAGCGGAATAGTCATCTATACTACCTTAAAGCATGAACTCCTAACTCGAATGTTCAATTACTATAATACCGTCAACTTAAAGCACCCAATTTAGTATATATTTTATACAATATTATATTTATTTATTTGTTCTATATTATATTAAAAGCATACACATTTTCACATTAATCGGTAGTGACTTCTCTGAAGGGTTGTAACTTCTTCGATGAGTTATGACATTTTTGAATGGTTGTGATTTTTTGAAAGGGTTGTAACTTATCTGATAAGGCACGAGAAGCAACATTTCACACTGCTATTTGTTGTCTACAATTAGAGGGGTTCTCACATTATTAATCTACGAATTTTGTAAGTTTTATATTCTTCTTCTTCTTAAAACAAGGAAGATTGTGAGAATTGTTCAATTATGCAGTTACAATATTTTTTGTGGATAAATTAAACAAATCAACAAAGCTTGATGCAACAAGGAGAATGAAATAACTCTACTGCAAACTAACTATCTAAATAATTAATATGTACTCATTTTCATTTCCATAAATATACTTTTGCAGCAAGTTCCACTTGACAAGAAGTTCAATGATTTTATGTTGCTCAAACTACAACTTGTTCAAGTTGTGAAAAGCCTCAAACTGTTGGAGAAAAATGATTTGACCAAAACCTTGTTTGAAGAGTCCAAACTAGATTTAATAAGTACTCTTTTGTTTTCAATTTATTCGTTGTACTTTTATTTTTATTCAGTTTAATATAGAATGTTTTTTTAGGGGAGGGGGATGTTTAAGAACACAAAGATAAAATACATTTTTATATATTCTGCATATCCCTAAATTAAAAGTCTTCTTTATTTTTTAAAATTTCATATTTAATTAAAATTAGATAAATATATATCTATCTTTTTATTTATACTACCTTAAAAGTATGAACTACATAAATTAAATGTTCAATTATTATAATGTCCCCACCCCAACTTAAAACACTAAATGTAGAGCATGTTTGGCATTGCTGCTAAAAGCAACATATTTTTAAAACTGCTTTTTTAAAATGGCTTTTCGAAAAAGTACTATTGAAAAAAACAATTTGTGTTTGACCAATTCATTTGAAAAGTGTTTTTCATACGCAAATTGCGTTTGATTGATCTTTTTTAAAAAATACTTTTGAGAGTAAAATTACAAAAAAGGACAACTATTAATGTAATTCTAATATTAAAACTTACTCTATAGAGAGAACTATTTAAAATATCTATTATAAAATTTTATTTTTATTAAATTAAAATGTACATGTTTAAATTTTCAATCAATATTATACCTTTTTTGGGAGGTTGAAATCTTTTTAAAAAAAAATTCTAATATTGTAAAAATATTATTGTCACCTTTTTTCTAATTCTGCAAAATAATATATAATATATAGCCATAAAATAAAATTATAAAATTTATTATGTAAAACTAAAAAATAAAATTATTAAATGAAATTTAACCAAACTTTTGAAATATGCTAATTAATTAATAAGCAATATATTGGTAAATATGTATATATGAAAATGATATTTTAGTCTTGAGAAAAATATTTTTTTGTTTCTGCAAAATTTTTAGTATCTTCTCAACACCAAAAAACTGTTTCTACTTTCATTTAAAAACACTTTTACTGATTTGCCAAACACTTAATTTTTCAACAAAAATATTTTTTTCTCAAAATAAGATTATGTTTGGCATTGTTGCTGAGAGGCGAGAAACACGTATTTTCTATCACTTGATGTGGACCCTTCAAATGATACTCCGCTTGATTTCTATCACTTGATGTGGACCCTTCAAGTTCAATCACTTCAAGAACATGAACAATAGATGAGAAAATAACTATAAAGTTATCTAAAGTTTTGAAATGCGATCCCAACAAGTATCACCGGTCTTTGAAGTCCATAATCTTGATGTATTCATTGGCCTTTATGAACTTCACTGGATTCAAATAATTGCTATAACTTTTTAGCTTGGTGATGACGGAATAAGTCTATACGCTTGAAAGATCCTCCAACAACATTCAACACATTACTAACATGATAAAAAAAGTCTTCAACATCCAAATATTTTTAGCAATAGCCACAAGTGTTAGTTGCTATTAGTGAGAAAAACAATGAATGTAATATGCCGATGAATTATCTTTCATAATCAAAGTTTTGATCCCATTTATCACTCACTTCATATTACTAGCTTCATCATAACATTGTCCACATAATTTGGATGGACTTAGTGAGTGATTGGGAAGCAAATAATTAATCATTTTCTTCAATGAGCATGCCGATTATCACTAACATGGACAAGACCGATAAATCGTTCAGCTACTTCACCATTCTTATTAACAAATCGCAAAACAAGAGTCATTTGTTCTTTGTGAGAGATGTCTTTTGACTCATCAACTAATATACTAAAGTAATCTCCATTCAAGTCCCCAATTATTGCTTTCAACGTTTCTTTTCCACAAGCATTGGCAATATCTTTTTGAATCATAAGACAAGTCAAAGTATCATTTTGTGGGGCATTTTCTAATATCACTTTTCCCTCATTCGGATGTTTGTCCCAGTGTTATCGCAAAAATCCTAGAAAGAAACCTTAATTAGTTGAAGATTCACTTTCATCATGGCCTCGAAAAGGTAACCCATATTGCAAAAGAAGCCTTGACACATATATTGAGGCTTCCAAATGCATTATGTACTACATTTTAACTTTTGAGAATGCTTGTCAAGAGCAACTTGAATTGATTGATAATAATTTGACAATTCTAGTCCCTTATTGAAATATTTGTCATGAATACGATCAACATCACCAACATGTTTACGAAATCTTTCAAGTGCCTTACTCCAACTCCTAAAACCACTTTTTGTGTAAAACTCACTCTTACTTTCATGAAAAATTTCATCTTTAAATAAGTAACAACATAGACAATAGACATAATATTTCTCCACACTATGCTCCAACCATTTATAATATGGACCTTTGAAACAACTTTTACAAAATTGGCGCATTATACTTCCAATTTCAGTTGGAGGTTAGAATCCATGCGAGGTTGACAAAACCCTTTTTGAATATGATATTTTCTCACTTCATCCTTTATTCGAGGGTTAGAGCAATTGGTACTCTTTTTCTTGGATCGGCTTCAAGTGAATCCAAATTAAGGTCATCTATAAGATGAGAACGATTGACATTCGTACTAGAACTTGCTTGAAAATGATTAAATTTCGCAAGAAATTTATCCATCTCAATTCACAAATAGAACACTTTCCTACAAGAATTAAAATTCAATTCAACTCATAATTAATTCAAATTTAATAGGGTAATTCATAGTTAATTCAAATTAATATGGTTAATATCACACAATTACTAACTAATAATGTTCTTGCAATGTTCATTAGAAATTTAGAATACCAAAGTAAAATCAAAATTCTTATCTAATATGAAATCAATCATCAGTCATCAAAACTTTAAAAAACTCAAGAAAGAGAAATAAAAAAATCTTACAAAAATAGAATTACAAACTTACAATCTATAAAGGTTGTGGATGAATGTAGGAAAATGAAAACAATATTACTCAACAACAAACAAGCATGAGAGACTTAGCCGTTGGACGGAATGCCAAGGCGAGCAGCGGGTGTCGACGACAACAAGGGGCCTGGGTTTAGAATGGGCAATGAAGACTTTGGGAAAAGGTTGAAACTTGGAGGAAGAAGGGTTTTAGTTGAAGAGAAAGAGAGTAACATTTTTGTTTGTGTTTAATCAAATAAAAGAAAAGTCAAAGAGTTATTATTAAATATTTACTAATAATTTAACTAATTTAATTTAAGTCAACAATAATTATAATTTTTTATAAAAAAATGTTCCCTATAAGCTATTTTTTCTTTTAAAAACGTGCATGTAGGATTTTTTGTCTTAAAAAACGTGCATGTAGGCTTTTTTTAACAAAAAATTGTGTAGTGATTTTCCCAAAATAATTAATGCAGTCGGGAGTCGATCCCGCAACATCAGCCTCATCAATTCACCCTCTTATCGTGGACATCATATGCCGGCCAATTTAGTTCTCTGCGTGGCACATTATATATCTATATAAATATTGTATATATATACTGTCATGACCCAAGCCTAGGGCCTAGACGTGACCGACGAATGGAGAACCCGAAGGAACCCCAAACAAGCCTCATAGCGTATCATTACACATCCTTGATCGCGAAAGCAATTAAAATGACCATAAGCGATAAGCAATAAGCATAATCAAGGGGAAATTGGGACTAAGGGAGCAAGAAAAAAAATGAATGATACATAAATACCATAGATGAGTCAAGCTCAAGCATAATACACAACTTGTCCAACACCACCTCTAAACATGGGTACTTAGCGGGGGCCAAGACAAACTACCGGGTTCACCCTCATAGTCAATACATAACTAAAAAGGAAAAATCTTATACATAGCAAGAGATCATAAGCAACGTCCCCGGAATGGAGGACTCACCAATAACCTCGATAGAAAATCGTATTAGCCACGCGGAGGAGGATGGTCAAGCGGTGCTCCGGTCCCTACATGGTGACATCATATAGGCATAGAGTATGCATTAGTACGTTTGAATGTACTATGTATATGGGATGCAATGCAATGCAACAATAGATAGACATCATAGGCAAAATACATAATCATACCCGATAGATAGCATATTAATGAGATGATATGTATAATGATGTTTACATAAAAATTCATATTTAGTGGGGCGTAATACATGTGTGGCGAGTGACCATCCATATAGTATTTCCAAGGCCTACCACCCCCTTAGAGAGGCGAAAGAGGTATAAACCCCTCAATGTGGTTACCCGGGCCTACCACCCCCCGAGCTAGGGACCAAGGTACAAACCCCTCGATATGGTTATACGGGCCTACTACCCCCCGTACTAGGCAACCAAGGTACCAACCCCTCGATACGGTTACCCGGGCCTACAACCCCCCCGAGCTAGGCTTGGTCGACTCACAACACTATATAGAGAAAATCATATACATGTATCCATTTCATCATCATTTCAATAATTATATGACTATCCGACTCATAGGACGTACATTGGACCTTCCATTTCCTAATAATTCTATAAGTGGGCATTTTATCAAACACATAGTGGGCTACTGTTCATGTAAATAAAATCATGTATTTCAAGAGTACTAAGTCCAACCAATTCCAAAATCCATATAAATCAGCCCACCAACAATATACATATATATATATATGTCAACCTTCATAATTTGATCGTGGAAGCATAAAAACCATAAACATCACATAATAATTCCATTTCATGATAATATGCAAAATAGACCATAATAGGGTGTGTAGTAGTAATTCCATACTTCAAGAGTTTATAAATAACCATAAGGACCCATAAACTTGAAGTAATAATAGAGGATAAATGGTTGGACTTGTGGAAATGAAGGTTTCCACAATCAAACCCAGATACCTCAACTTTGGAGAATCCTTGATGAAGATTGAAATGGAGAATTGAAGCTTGAGATTGAGTCTTGAATCCAGAATCAAAGCTTGAGATCTTTGAATTTGGTTGAGGATCTTGGTGGAATTTTGGAGAGGGCTTAGAGAGTGCTTTTGAAGTTAAAAATGACTAAGTATGGGGCATATCCCCTTTTAAAAAAAACGTCCCCAACACTTAGCCTCAAAATTGAGGCTTAAAAAAATAATAGCTCACTATAAATTGCAAATCTGCACAGACAGGTTTTACGAAAATGGTCATAACTCCTTCATCCTAACTCGGAATGAGGTGAAACCAAGTGCGTTAGAAAGCTAACTCAAAGAGCTTTAATTTAATAGGTTGTGGCCCTTCTAGCTCCTTGTGTGCTAAGAGATATGCCCCTTTAAAATTGATCATCCAAATCACATTTTTTGCGATTTTCGAATTTTGATACGGTTGCTCTAAAATTCGGGTTAGACCCATTTCCCACTCAATTTGACCCCATGAATAAGAATATGAAGTCGAATTTCCGAAATCATGCACAGATTTTGATATATATGGAAATTACAATTATAGGTGTTCACGAAGCACATTTTCGGGCAATTTTTTTTTAGGTCGTTTCATATACATATACATATACATATGTATATATAAAGTTTTCGTCGAAATTCATGAATAGCGTGACATCCCACCACTCTTAATAGATCCGCCTCTACTTGAAGGAATTGGTCTTCTACAGTTAAATGGATCCATGAATACATATCGTTTACAACAAATCATTATATAATTAAAAAAAATACATCTCTAATTTTATTTTACTTTGAGTTATATATTTCATGTGGTATCAGAGCCAATTAAAAAATATTTTTCTTCATATTATTGAGGAAAATAATTTCTATTACAAAAGTGAGTTCGAATATTTATATTCAAATTATATAACTATAATTATAAGTTAGAGATAAATTAAAAAATATATTTATCGATTAAAATATAAATCATCTAACTAATTAAAATATAAATTAATAAGCTACTTTTATGCGAATCTAAAATTATTAGGTCTACTCTCATTCCACTTAGACCTCTTGGATCCATTGTCATCCAATTAATTCAGCTTGTTTCCATCCTTCTTTGATATGGTTAATTTTTTTTAATAGAGATTGAAAATAAGTTAGAGATGGACATAGATCCTTTTGTATCTATACTTTATATGAAATACGAAATGTTTCAAATGAGTAAATTTTTTTAAAAAATAATCTATTTATTGCTTTTTTAAAAAAACTAACTTGATATCATAAAAAAATTATTTAATTTGGAGAATACTACAAAAACTAAAATATCATTCAAAAAGAATGAAGAAAGTACAAGATTATGTCTTCACAAAATGAAAATTTCATAAGATTCACAAGTTGATTCTTTCCAAATAAGAAAGATAATAAGAAGAAAACAATACTATAACAAAGCTATGGATTAAAATTGTTCCTACAATTACATACTACCTATATAAGTAATTGTTCAAATAGTAGAAAAATACATTGAAATGAAGATGACATTTAATTGTTTAAGAAATGAGCCTTTAAACCTTTACTACAACACAAAGGAGAGGGATTGTTAACAATACTTGTAAAACTTTACTACAATATTAAAGAGGGATATTGTTAAGAATACTTCATAAAAATCATCAACTGCTAAGCACAATTGTTGTTTACTCATTACCTTCAGTGACTCGAAGAGTTTCAGTTCTTGCATGTTCATCACCTTTGCGATGGCCATCTCAGATAGTTTTTGCGATATTCTTCTTACATATTTCTAGACTGTAGCTGTAATTCTTGTTCATAAATTGATCATATTTTTTTTAAATTTTTAGGGCAGGAAGTATAATGGTGTTGTTTGTTTCTGCAACTATAGTTATATGTTGTCAAAGCCAACTAATAACGAAAACACCGTATAACATGATTGTTTCTCAAGATGGGACCGGAGATTTCAACACAATTATTGGAGCAATATTGGGGTCCCAGATCACAGTGTCAAGCAATTCTTCATAAAAATCAAGAAAGACACGTATCAGGAATATATTAGAGTTGCTAAAAAGAAGACTAATACAGTCCTGATCGAAGAGATGGATACCGCAATAATAACGGGTAATAGAAGTTTTGCCAATGGCAACAAAACCTATGACACCGCAATCGTTGGTAAGTACCTCTTTCTATTTATATATGTGTGTGTGCGCGTGCGTGTGCGTGTGTGTGCGCGTGTGCGTATGTGTGTGCGTGTGTGTGTGCGTGTGCGTGTGTGCGTGCGTGTGTGCGTGCGTGCGTGTGTGTGTGCGTGTGCGTGTGCGTGTGTGTGTGCGTGCGTGCGCGTGCGCGTGTGGGTGTGTGTGTGTGTGTGAATTTTATTAATTTTGATGAATTATAATTGTTTCTTTCGTATTTTGCAAGGGTTGTTGGTGATCGGTTCCAAAGTGATTAGAGCGTCATGCGAAAACTTACAATTGCAAAACATATATGGTTGATAAATCAAACGACAAAAAAAAGGTATACTAAAGACATATTATTGATATGGTTTGGTCAAGCGACGTACATATTGAAAACTAATATTAAAAAACATAAACTATATTGGGAGAATAATCTCCCCATAAACAAAACTCTTAAACGATTACATTGTGGATTCTATTGTGTTCTGCTATGAAAATATGAATCTCCAAACTTTCTTTAAAAATATGTTAAGAAAATCAGGGTAAAATCTTAACAAATCTCCCCTTATGACTGAAATTTTTTGACAAAACTTGTTTCGTCTTCTTCATATGCATGACAATCTTGTTCTTCACAAAATCTCCATTACTACTGATTGTCATTATTAAAAATTAGGTTAAAAACATATGTGTTAAAAATTATTTAAAAATATCTTATGTTTATTTTTAAAATTACAGCAATAGGAATATTGAAAATATGGTTTTAAAACTTTTCCTCCACATGTAGCTAGACAAAATCTTATTATCATCAAATTTGTTGCAAATTGATTTGAAACTACTTAGACTTGTGTTCAACCTCATTCAACCATTGAATCGTTAGATCATCGAACCATATGATCGTCGGACCATGTACTCTGATACCACTAGCTGGGTTCGAAAATGAATAGTGTGTTATGCAAAAATTTACAAGTGTTAATGATATATGATTAATAAATCAGATGACAAATAAAAGTATAGAAAAGACATATTATTGATATGGTTTGGTCGAGCGACCTACATATTGAAAACTAATATTAAAAAGCATAAACTATATTGGAAGAATAATCTCCCATAAACAAAACTCTTAAACGACTACATTGTTGATTTTATTGTGTTACTATGAGAATATGAATCTTCAATTTATAGATCTCCAAACTTTTTCTCTAAGAAAAGAATAGCCAAATATGGAAGAAAATTATATTTTCTTTTCAGGAAAACTTCAAGCATTTATGACAATCTTTCAAGGAAAAAATAAAACTTAAAATATGGTAAGTAAATCATGGCAAAACCCTAACAAATCTCCTCTTATGACTGACTTGACAAAACCTGATCCGTCTTTTTCTTATGCATGATAATCTTGTTCTTCACAAAATCTCACTGTTGCTTATCATAGTTAAAAATAAGGTTTAAAATATGTGTTAAAATGGTTTTAAAATATCTTATGTTTATTTTTAAAATTACAGTAATAAAAATGTTGAAAATGTGGCTTAAAACTTTTTCACCATATGTAGCTAGACAAAATCTTCATTATCATCAAATTTGTTGCAAATTGATTTGAAACTGCTTAGACTTGTTTTCAACCCCATTTAATCATTGAATCATTGGACCATCGAACCATATGATCGTTGGACCATGTGCTCTGATATCACTTGTTGGGTTCGAAAGTGATTAGGATGTCATGAGAAAATTTACAATTGCAAATCATATGTGGTTGATAAATTACACGATAAATAAAAGTATACTCAAGACATAATATTGATATGATTTGGTCAAGCGACCTACATATTGAAAACTAATATTAAAAAACATAAACTATATTGGGAGAATAATCTCCCATAAACAAAACTCTTAAATGATTATATTGTGGATTCTATGTGTTCTGCTATGAAAATATGGATCTTTAATTTATAGATCTCCAAACTTTTTCTCTTAAGAAAAAATAACTAAATATGAAAAAGAATTATATTTTCTTTCTAGGAAAAGTTCAAGCATTTATGGTAATACTTTAAGGAAAAAATGAAACTTAATATATGATAAAAAAAATCAGGGCAAAACCCTAATAGTTGACAATGACTTCACAGACCAAGACATAACTTTTAGGAATAATTTTGGACCCATAAAGCATAAGGCAGTGGCATTAAGAGTTGAAGCAGATTCAACATCCTTTTATAAATGTCGTTTCGACGGGTATCAAGACACTCTGTATGTGAAAAGGCAATATCAATTCTACCACATTGTGAAATCTATGGCACAATAAATTTTATATGTTGTGACGCAATCAGTGGTGTACGCAGGATTTTTCATAAGCGGTGTCACGTTTTAAAATACAAATAAATAAAAAAAAAATTATAATATTATTTTAAAAATTAAGAATTTTTTTAGCATTTTTATGTGTGTAGCAAAAATAAGTTTGAATTTAAAAAATTAACTAAGAAAGAAAAATGTGATATTGAGGTTCGAACCCCCCAACATCTATCCAAAAGTTATGACCCCTAACCAAATGAGCTACACTCATCTTTGGTATAAGGAGTGTCACTTTAGTGTATTGGTCTTTATTTATATTTTGTTTTTCAGTTATTTATACTTATTTAATAAATTTTTTTGATGAAGCCATATCACGTGACACACCTGCGCCTAGGGGTGTCAAAAGAATATGAAAAACCGACCAAATCGATCGAACCCAACCAAACCGATTTATTTTATTTTTTCAATAAAACTGTGGACTTTTATTTAAGTGTATAACGTCTCGAACAATTGGGATGGTATTTTTAATTTATGAAAAAACCAAAAAATTTCCAAACCGAACCGAATAACCTTACATGTATGTAAATATATTTTATATATTAACAATATGTTAAATTCAATATATAAATATATTTTATAATAATTTTAAAATATAAATATAACATAGGTCCTAGACCTCTAGTGACTAGACAACTTTGGGTTTTCGCTCTTTAATTAACCTTTACTTAATTAGGTTTAAAATTAAAGATATTGTAATAGATACTCTATCAAACAATACAACAAAATATATGCAAACACTCTTATTAAATGTTTAAAATCAAACAATACGTAACAAGGTTTTACATTCTTATCTTCTTGATGAAGAATTATAGTGCTTCTTCAAAAACATATTTGCGAAAGAAATATTTTAGTAGTAGTATATTTTGAGGTGACATTTTAAAAGTAAAAAAAAAAAAAAATCAACCAAACCGTACCAATACAGAAGAGAAACCGATATGATTGGGATGATTTAAAAAAAATCTAATTTTAGTTATATATTATAAAATAACCAAAAAATTGAGATGGTATAATTTTAAAAAAAATAACTGACCGAATCATACCATTGACACCCTTACATGCGCCTAAGGTAAATCCGCCCCTGGACGCAATAACCATGTTCCAAAATTGTTTGATTGGAAACACACACTCCAATTACGAGGCAATATAACACAATCATAGCGCAACACAGAGAGCTTGAGTTTGTATCAACTGGAATAGTGCTTCAAAATTGCATTATAAAGGCTACCCACGATTTGGAGAAATTAGACAACGTCACAACATATTTAGGTTGGCCGTGGGGTATATTTTCTTGGACTGTGATAATGAAAAGTTACATCGGGTAACTTTGATAGATCCTAGAGGATGGGTTGAATGAATTGAATTGGTAAATAAATCTATTGTTAGCAGCTGACCATATTATCTGGAATACAAGAATAGAAGACCGGGTGCTATCACGAAGGGATGTGCGACATAGGCATCCGTCACTAGTTGAAATATAATTATTACTATAGATATTTTTTTATAATAAATAATATAGGATTAATAGATTTTCAATTATTTATTTTTTAGAAAAATTAGTAGTCGTGGACTAACCACAACGAAATACCAAACAAAATAACGGAATTTTAATTCCCAATTAAGGAAAAAATGGATATGGATATTTTTTCTCTTCTAATAGCTGCCACTCATCCAATCCACAAATTTCCCTCTCTTCCATGAGAAGCTGAATTGAACTCTTCCCATTTTTCTCCGTTCATCTTCGCCGGAGCAATTTTTCCCATGGCGAAAACTTTGATTTCATCTCCGTCGTCGTTCATCGGAACTCCTTTGCCGTCGCTCTCTCGCCATGTATTTCACCGGCGAAGGCTTATCTCTACTAGAGTGAAATTCAGCTTCCATGACCTTCCCCCGATTCACTCGCTTCACTCTAATTTTGATTTTGAAGCTGTTGTAAGCCGAGCGGAGGGACTTCTCTATACGTTAGCTGATGCTGCCGTCGCGGCTGATCCTGGTGTTGCTTCCGATGTTACTGCCGCCGGTACTGCTCAGAAAAGTGGTGGTTGGTTTGCTTTCATTTCTGACGCCATGGAAGTTGTGTTGAAGGTTAAATTTTGTTACACATACTTTTGAACTAATTATGATCATTGTTACTGCCTTTCAGATTTTATATAAGTTGGGCATATTCATAATAATGATTTCACTTGCTTCCTTGTGTATTTATTTCATGTTTATATAGTTTTTTAAGTTTAAGATTAGGAATGAAGATATTTGGAGAAGGTAGGAGAGGTGAACAACTTGAGGGAAGCCGTAGACGTCCTAGTGAGAAGGTGTGAGGGGTTGGCAATAGCGGGCATTAGGATAGATAGAGGCAGGCCGAAGAAGTATTTGGATCTAGTATTGTTTGACATCATGTTTCCTACTATTTCCTACTAAGATTTTGTATAGCTACTAAACAATAACTATTTAACTTAGTAAAATTTTATGAATTACTTTATCCGGATAGTTGTTGTTTGTGTTTACAGTTATTACTCTTGACTTATACATGTATTCTATTTTTCTCCTCATTTGCGCCTTTATTCACTAAAGTCCACAGTTTATTTATGCTTTGCAGTTAAAGTTCTAACAAACCTGAGGGTATGTTTCTTTTAAATTTATTTTTGCTTTTCACCTTTGGTAACACTTGAAGTAAACTAAACCTTTCTTTTTTGGATTTTTTTCTACCTATTGAAAGACTTCTCTATTAACTTTTGTCATCTTTCATGTTAATACAAGTCGACAACCAGATTTTCCCTCTTATCATACCATCCACTCTCCTCCTCCCCTTCTATCTTTCCTCTTAAATAAAGAAAAAGGAAATTAGTGGATGCTGAATAAACCTTATCAAGATTATCATAGGACAACAGGTTGGTTGTCTTCAATAGATCACATGGCGAAGTACAAGTACTGAAGCTTATTTTGTTTCAGTTCTAGATGCATTATCTTTTGGTTTTAGTTTTAAAAAGACCGTCTTTTTGCAATACTGGTACTATTATGCCTCATGTACTCTATATTCACTCATTCACTTTGCTCTTTTCAGGTAATGAAGGATGGACTGCAAGCTGTGCATGTGCCTTATTCCTATGGATTCGCAATCATATTGCTTACTCTCCTGGTTAAAGCTGCCACTTTCCCTTTGACAAAGCAACAGGTGAGCCTGTGATGCAGTTGCTGCTAGACCTGGATGTTTTAGAGTTGGTCTGGTATTTCAGGTCTTGCCACTTAGTTACGTCTGTCTAGTATTATTAATAGTGCAGTGGGATGAGAACTTAAATTAATAGAACTGATTGTTTTGTCAAACTCAAGTCAACAGGAGTCCCCTGTTCCTTTATTCCTCATTAATCGTTAAATCACTGCAATGGAGTTATTGCTGATGTATGACATTATGTCATTTGAAAGGTTGAATCAACTTTAGCAATGCAAAATCTCCAACCAAAGATCAAAGCTATTCAACAAAGATATGCTGGAAATCAGGTGCACTCAAATTCATGTTGATTGATACTTTCTGTTTCATCTAAACTTCTTTTCAGAACTATATGACCTTCCAAATTTGACTTATGTATGTGTATTCTTTGGTACTTAGTGCTGTAAAAAAGAGTGAAGTATTAGCAAATTGATATTGTAACTGTTACAACGTGCTTGTTAGATTTCAGATTAATATGGGTACTTCAGAGTTTTATTATTTTGTGTGGCTATAGTATTACTTCTCTTATCAAAAGAGAAAAGGGCATTGCTTATGGAGATAAAAAAACTTGTTCAATAAAAGGAAAGGTGTTTCTAATGTTGTGAAGCTATACTTACAGAATTATGATTATTGTTGTGTCCTTTCCATGAGGTGTTTAGAAAACAAACTTACATCTTTGATCTTATCTTTCATTCAGGAGAGAATCCAACTCGAGACTTCACGTTTATATAAGCAGGCAGGGGTCAATCCTCTTGCTGGTAATTTTTCATTCTTGCAGTCAGCGGTCTCTTCTCTAGTTATGTTTCCATTTGCTATTTCTGTTTGATCTTCTTAGTTGGTTTAAAGCATTGGGCATATATGTTGTAAGAAACTTGCCATGGCTTTCTTTCCTAGCTAGTAGTGAATCACAAATTGTATCTCCTGGAGTTGTAAGAGCCATTTAATCAGTTAAAGAATTAGGTATCTGTTGATTCATAGTTTGTCCCTCTGTGGTCTAGGTTTTGCATTTTTAGTCTTATTTTAGTACATCTTTGAACTGGTTGCCTAGTGATATTCTTCCTTCCAGAATTTGTTTGATCTGGATTTCAGTTTTATTCCTTTTCAATCTCTGGTGTCTGTGGCATATGAAGTTGTCATTAAGTTAGTTCCTCATTCATAGCTCTCAATTCATCAACTCCCTTTTTCCTTATTTTTTGGGGGGTAAGTCTGATATTTTATTCCGTCGAAGCAGCACAATATGGAACTGAGGAACTCTAGTACAAAAACTCAGTTGCCATTTATGAATGTATGGAACTGAGGAACTCCAGTAATGCGTCTTCATCTAAACATTTACTCCCTCCGTCTCAATTTATGTGGCACCCTTTCCTTCTTAGTTTTTCCCAAAAGAATGTCACCTTTCTATAATTAGATTAAAACTCCCTTTGTACTCTTAATGAAAATGATTTATAGCCACATAAATGTCTTAAGGTTCGCTTAGACCACAAATTTCAAAAGTCTTCCTTTCTTTCTTAAACTTTGTGCCAAGTCAAACACTACCACATAAGTGCAACTTTTGACTTAGTTTACACAATGGTTGGAAAACCATAGATGATCATGAACACCAAACTAGTTCCTCAATGCCAGAGAACACTGATCTATGAACTTAAATTTGCTTTTTAATGTATTTCATCTCCTGTTTTAATTCAAATGATAAACAATAGCTTTAAGTTAGTCAACCTCTTCTTTCTTATGTATCCTAGCGATAGTCCTTCGAGGCTATGTGTTGTAAAAGAAGAAAGGGTTTGGCTTGTAAGAAGCAAGGGCTCCCAACTGCTTAGCAACATGCGGTATGTTTTCAGGTGCAGTATCCGATGAGCTGTCTGGCCAGTAGCTGCATTGAAGTGGTTATAAATGGCATAAAAAAATTCAACTTTATGCCTAAGGGTTTAAGTATTATGCGAATACCACTATTCTAAAACACATGATGATTTGAAATATACACTCAATTACTATGCCTTTTTAGTTGTGACAGAGAGTTAGTAGAGCTAAGGTATGCTGTTAAATATGCATTGACTTGAAGCTTAACTGCATCATTAATGGGCAGGTTGTCTCTTCAATAAACCTCCACAAGGTTAATGAGCTCACTGCAATATAAAAACTACAAATTGTTTGACATGTGCTAATTGTAGCATATCGACTAACTGCAATTTTCAATGCCAGTTATTAAGAGACCGTGCCATAAAAAGTAATGAGTGCTGTGAGCTTCTGTATGGTTTGGATTTATATTTTGTTCCAACGTAAGTTTGGCTTCCATGTACTGAATGTAGCAAGTCCTTGCATTTCCATTGTGGTTTATCTTTTTCCTTTTTTGTGGTTACACTATAACAGGATGTTTCCCAACTTTGGCTACTATACCTGTTTGGATTGGTCTTTATCAAGCTCTCTCCAATGTGGCAAATGAGGTACTGAAGAAGTTAGTATTATTGTATGTTCTTACTTATTGATTCAAACAAATAATGAGTTTATTTACCTTTTTTCATTCTGAAAAAGGGATTGCTGACTGAAGGTTTCTTTTGGATCCCTTCTTTGGGAGGCCCGACTACTATAGCTGCTCGACAGAGTGGATCTGGAGTTTCTTGGTTATTCCCATTTGTGGTCAGTGTCATATCCTAATTACACCTTTATACCATGTCTGAAACTTTATTTTGAGTAATCTTCCTAATCTCAAAGAGGATGGAGCAATTCCCGCTTTCATCTCACCAAATTGTCTTTCCTATAAATTCTTGGGCTCAGAAGATAAATCCGCTTGTAATACTAAGTACAGTTTAGTATGATTGCGGACATGAAGTCTGTTGACATTTTCAGGATGGGCATCCGCCTTTGGGTTGGCATGACACGGTGGCTTACCTCATTTTGCCTGTCCTGCTAATTGTTTCACAATATGTTTCAATGGAGATAATGAAACCTCCCCAAGTATGATTCTGAATTTATTGTCCAGCTTATTTCCTTCTGATCTCAATTTATGGGTGCTTCTGTCATGTTATATTGAAATCCTTGATATCTTCTCTTAGACAGATGATCCGTCTCAAAAGAACACACTTCTGGTTTTCAAGTTCCTTCCGCTCATGATTGGCTATTTCTCTTTGTCTGTTCCATCAGGGTTAACAATTTACTGGTGAGCTCTTACTTAAAGTAATAATGTAATATTGCCTCTGATACAGAATTACAGTATTGGTCTTAAACAAATATGTTCCTATGAACATCCTGATGTGAATTATCATTTTTATTAATGAAAACTATATTACTCTGCAGTTTAGTAAATTGCAATTTGCTATTCACTTGTTTCCAGTGACCTCATCACTGAATGAGATGAGAGGATAAAGAAATTTTGTTGCTGCCTTTATACACATAGATATCCTTATACTGTCTTAGCGCTTTCAAACTTTCCGTTCAAAAGACATGTCAAAATAGTTGCTCCATATCTCTTCTATTTGTTTTTCTTTTAAGTTCTCTCTCATCATTGAGGCATCAAATGACAAATTATCATGCTTCTGCCTTTTATCTCTTTATCTCAAAAGTAGATTTTTGTTCTGGATATTATAATCAATGAAGCAAGATGATTTTCTTAACATGTGCCTATTATGTTGAATTTCAAGGTTCACAAATAATGTGCTGACCACAGCACAGCAGGTATGGTTGCGCAAGTTAGGTGGTGCAAAGCCTGCTGTGAGTGGAGATGCCGGTGGTATCATCAGTGCTGGACGTGCAAAGAGAACTACCTCTCAACCTGAACAAGCTGGAGAGAGGTGTGTATAATACTTCAAAGTTAATCAACTTTACAATGTCTACCTAGCTAACAAGAAAGTTTATGGAAACAGATTCAGGCAGCTAAAAGAAGATGAAAAGATGAAAAAGTCAACCAAGGCACTCCCTACAGATAAGGTTGAACTTTCTGCTTCTATATCTGATTCCGAGGACGAACAAGATGATGACACCAAGCCCAAGGTAAATGTCAAATTGTTGTTTTGCATATGATCTCTGCTGACAAGTTCAACCGAGACATGTTTGCATGATTAAATTTAGTTGTTAGTCAGTCGAATATGAAATGGCATGTCAATAACAATAAAAGACGTGGATGGCTTCCAGCCTAATAAGGCACGGTGATTTATTGCATTACACAAGTTCTCTGTCTGAAAGTACTATTCTTCCTTTTTTTAACTTAAAATGCAAGTCCAAGTCTAAGAAGAGAACATTTGTGTGAGAGTGAAAAGAAATACTACCCAACAAAGAGGAACAAAAGAAAAGAGACAGATTCACTTTGTGAGAGTTGGAAAGGGTCATAGTTTTTATTTCTTGTCACTCTGTAGGTTGGTCTTCCATTTTCTAAGGGTGCTTGAGTACATTTCTGAACTAGTAAACGACATATATTGGCAAAAATATCGCTACAGAACCCTTACTCTAACACTATTAGACAAAAGTTGCATGTGATGATAACGTAGATGTAATTTTGTAGTTGCTGTCTGAAAATAGATCTTTCTCCAGTTGATTGGAGTTTGTTTTTGATTAGGAGTGTCTTGACTTCTCTAATCATTAAACCAGTGGTTCTGCTTTTTGGTAAATTGAAGTGCATGAAGACACATATGCTCGATATTTGTGGTCTAATAGTTTATTACATTTATGGATCCCAATTTTCTGTGTCTCCTTATATATTTCTGGCTATTTTCCGTAATTCGTTCTCTTGAGGAGAGGCGGTTGAGGAAAGAATAAATTGAAAAATCTATGTCTCTAGTGTTCTGAATAATTTCTTTTCTCTGTAGCTTAAGCAAGGATTAATCAAAAATTCAATTTTAAATCAATAATCTTGAGCAAAAATGCATAGTGATTGGTTATGCGATCAAGCTGAAAGTTTGAAGGGCTTCACTCAAAGACTAGAGATATATGCATACGTAATTCTAAGCTCGTGGATACCTAAATAGTTCTGGAACGTTTCAAAATCTTAATTGATTCAGTTTTGATGAGGAGGGAAAGAATAATTTCTTAGTACCTCCAAGATGAGTTGTTTTATTTGGTGCTGCGTGGCAGACTTTTAAATTTTCAATTGGAAGGCACTGTTCTGAATATGAGCTTATATACTTGATAAATATTGGTTGCAGGATGAAGAAGTTCTGGAAGAGGCTTATGCTTCTAGCAGTAGTAAAGAAGTTCCAAATTACTCAGGGCCAAGGAAGAGTAAGAGATCAAAAAGGAAGCGTGCTGTATAAAGTGGTAAATCAATTCTTAGCTGTCAGTTTAACTTGTATATTCAAATATGTATTTTAGTTAGTGTATAGTGGCCATTTTCATGTCGGTCATCTATTTAATGGCTACCTGCCAAATGACGAGAACCTGATAAGTATGCAAAAGTGAATTCACGAGCTTTCAAAGCACCAGCTTAGCAAGCAGAAGCTAAATTTATCATATTGCTTTCATGTGTAACTTGTGGGCTTTCTTGTACCAATCCTCCTGCAAACAGTAACCATGACTTAAGCTAACAATAAGTTTGTTTAATGAGAGGGTTTGATCAGAACCATTTAATTTTAAGCTGTGGGCCTAAGCTTTCCTCTATTTTACTCATTAGTTGCCTACTTTTCTCTGCATCAATGATGCCTACCGTGGAAGTGGTTTTCTTTCCTAACAAGATTAGTTTGCTTTTTGTAGTATCCTGGTTAGAGTTCGTCTTCACAAATGGACTTCGGTCTGGTCCCCTGGGAGTTTGTCTCAGGGTAAGAATGCAGCAAATGATGTATGGGCTAGGTGCGCATCAGGGCTTTGAATCCGGCTGCCGACTAAAGTCTAGTATTTTAAGTGGAGAAGAGTAGAGAGAGCATTATTGATAGAGTTTCGAACCACGTACCACCGACCCTCATGGATTTATCGGATATCAAAAAAAGGAGCTTCGGTTTGGCGACCAGCTTATGCAAAATGTTTTCATTTTGTTAATACCTTGAAAATGCCATGTAGAATTAATACTTTTTCAGTGTTTATAGAGAACTAAATATTGATATTTATGAATTTTGATAGTATTGTTTGCAGTGAGCACATTAGAAGTGGAGCAACAAGGACTTTAGACTAGACAACATTACTCTTCCGACAATTCAGTTGGTGAAGGTTAATAAAGTTCCTATCTCAAAGATATCCCAGTGTTTGTACAAGCAAAATAACCTAAATCTCAGATCTTCTAACTATTAGATATATGTCTAACCTCCAACTCTCAGCAAATATCATGATTTCGTACGGCTAGCTTGTTCTTTTGCTCATAGCCATGATGGCAGGTGACAATTTCTAGTTGGCTTTGGCCCAGTAGTGGTATAGGGATCCTTCTTGTATATTCCCTGCTTCACAACAGTTTGATAAGAGACTGCATGCATAAACTAAAGCAAAAGAGAGACTACACACTTTAGTTGGCAATTTAACTTGTATATATGACACATGTATCTTAGTCTGTGTCTAGTGCCCCTTTTTTATGCCGGTCATATATTTGAGGACTATTAGCTAAATGAAGAAAGCCTGCTGAGTTGGCAAATTGGTTAAGATTTACTCAGGCTCTTTTAAGTTTTATGGCGAGCTTAGCTAGGAAAAGCTAAATTTTCCATATTCTTTAATGTGTAGCATGTGGGCTTTGTTATTTCCAATTATTGTACGAATATTAACCACGACTTGAGTGGGCAATAGTGTGTTCTGATGCATCAAAGTTTGCAGTAAGGTGGTGGCAGCATAGAATTTTAAGCATCTGGCCCAAGGTTTTCTTTATTTTGCTTCATTAGTCATTACAATAATCCTAATCCCTATCTCTCAATTCCTGATGCTAGCATGCAAATCGTTCTCTTGTGACCTACAATGTTAAGCTTGGTTTCCTAGGAGCTCAGTCTTAAGTTGGCCTTCAGTAAATGAGTTTTGGTTTCACTTTTAGATTTTACTCAAAATTGTCTTGATCTTGTTGAGATTTGAGAATGGTCTGTGGAATTTTTACTTTTTTAAGAACTAGATATTGATAGTCGTAAATTGACTACATTGCTTGCAGTAAATCATATTAGGTGTGAAGTCTAAGGACTATAGATTAGATAAAGACCAGTTTTCTATACTGCTTAGTAAATGAAGGAAATGTAATTCCAATCTGATGAAAGGATATCCCACTGTTTTTACAAATTGCCTAAATATGAAATCGTCTAACTAATACATCTATGTCTAACCTCCAATTCGATAATTGTGGTCTCATATGACTAGTTCATTCTTCTGTTCATGGCCTGATGGTGGACGATGATTTCCAGTTGGATTTGGCCCTTGATGGTGGACGATGATTTCCATTTGGATTCGGTCCAGATGGTGGTTTATGAATCTTTTCATACTTCCCCTGCTCCACAATAGTTTGATTAGAAACTCCATGCATAAACTAGTTCAGAATAGAGACTCCATACTTGTAAGACTTACCAAATTAGCAAGAATGTGTCCTCTTGTTGATCTCAATGTGTAGAACACTGAGCTTTTATTGGACTTAACTGCGATAGAGAAGCTAGAGTTAAGACCCATTGATATACTTGCCTACTAAAATCACATAACTGTTTTGTATAGGAAATCCCGGAGTTGAAGAAACTAGAAAAAACACGACTTGCTTCAGCTACCACATCAAGAAAATAGCGCATCACAGTCATTTATTAGTGTTTCATTAGCAGTGAAGAGTCGTAAACTTGCCTGCTTTTATAGCTTGAGCCATGGGAATGAAGTTATACTCATGTGCACATATTGTCGATATGAGAAGAAGGTAGAGAAGGAGTTCTGTTCTCTTCATCTTTAGCATTGGAATGTTGAAGATGGATGGGTGCAGCAGAAGGTGAAGTTATAAGTGGGGAAATGATTTCCAATATAGGTAGCATATAATTGGTAATCATTACTAATCTTGAAAACATGGATTGTTAGATAAAGTTGCTGGGGTATCCTATGCCCATTTTTATGTAACAAGTGATAAGTTGAGGAATTGCTGGCTCTCTTCTCTTTGTGAATTGACTTCTTGCTCAGTCATCATTGTGTCCATGATGAATTACAAGCCATCGCATTATTCACCTCTTGAGTGCTCTAACCATGCTGTTGCCTTTGTCTGCCTCTCCCCCCACCACCCACATCAAGTGCTCCATTTAGTTTCTTTTTTTGTGCGGTATGAGAGTCAACAGGTAATATTAGATCAATTCTAGAAAATATGTACATAAAATATCGAGTTTTGTAGAGAAATAATTTCACGTGCACCATAATTTTCAAAGTAAATCCGCTTATGTATACTTCCCCTCCATCCCATCACCCAAACTCAGCTCGAGGGTTGCTTAAAATGCATTTGAGACTTATAGTCGTTTGGTAGGGGTAGAGTAGCACTAAATAAGGTGGATTAGTTATGCTGGCAATATTTCTTATCAAACGGTTTGGTTTGTTGTATTAGATGAATAGGGTGTATTATGAATTACTAAATGACTAGGGTGTGTTAGAATAAGAATAGTACTACTGAATACAGTGTATTAGAAAATGAATAGTATTGGTATTGTTAATGTCATTATTTACTTCTAAATAAACTTGATAGACCTTACGGATTTACTAGTAGAAGTTTTCTTGCTAATATAGAGATGATGATCTTCCTCTGATATCTCCAATCTGGTTATGCAAGAGATATAATTATAAACAATCATGAACGATTGAATTACGAGATTCTTCTAATGAACTAAGAGAATTTTATTTATAAATTAAACAGATAACAACAAACAAGGCTTCTTGCAGAAATTTTCGTGATCTCTATGGCCAGTTTTTAGCAATAAGAACAAGTAATTTTGGCTTTTCCACTATTATAATGTAACTAGTGAACTTGTCCGCTTTTCGCACGGTTATAAAAGATATACACACAATTTTATTAAATATTATTTCTTCTATTTCATATTAAATGAATTTTTAGACATTTTTTCATTGTTTAAACTAATCAAATTGTTCAAAGTTTAAGATAAATGTTTGAATTTTTTCCCTTATTAGTCCTTCCCTTTAAGGTTGTACATTTTTCCAAACTCTTTTGAATAATGACTATTTTACTTTTAAAAATAACTTGGGAATAACCAAAAGAGAAATAGTGAAAAATATAATTTAATTTATGTCCTTCAATATTTTCTTAATATAAAAGGAAGATGTATTTATAATATCATTGCTATGACCTTTATTGTTAAAAAATAAAAAAATAAATTTATGAATTCTTTGTACAATCTTCTGAGTTGTTGTTGACATTCACTTTCACAAGACTATTTATAGACTACAATATGAAATATCAAATAATGTATTGTGACTATATGACATATATTATAGTACAATTTTTAGGCTATAGCAGTAGATTTAGACTTTCAAGCTATAGCATTAAAAATTTCAGGTTATAACAAACTCACAAATAAAAGAAATGTTTTTATTAATTCGAAAAAAGTTAATAAAAAAAAGATAAACAAAAATTAAAAAAAAAAACGAAATTATAGATACTAAAGTAAAAAACTGAAAGTGTGGCCTGTAATTTAATTTGAATTTATTGTAGACAATTAATGATTAGCATGAAATAAGGGATTCAAACAAATTAACAATATTTTTTATCCTTAATTCACTCAAAACCAGTTAAGATAAACTAAAAAATCAGATCATATCATTCTTTTCTAGATAATTAATAAATAGCACGAATTAAGAGATTTAAACTTATTAAGATTATTTAGTATCCTTAATTCACTCAAATCAGTTAAAATCAAATAAAAATTCAGATTTTATCTTCTTCTTTTTTCAACGTTTCTCTCTCTTCAATTTGCAACAAAAAAAATTCAACGTTTCTCTCTTCAATTTTCAACAAAAAAAATCCCACATTCGAGTAATTGAAGTTTTTTAAATCTTTGAAAATTCTTGATTTTGTTGTGATGGACAACTACGTATCAGTTTTAATCAAACATCGTGAAAGATGGGATCCTTCGGGTTAGTATTTATTATTGTTTAACATTTGTTTTAGAATGATAGCGAAATGAAACAAAAATGATCAAACTGTCGATTAATTGAAGGTGGAGTCATATTTTGTTAACTATTGATATCATATTATGTTTACTGTTGTGAAATGTAAAAAATTTAGTGTTTTTTTTGTTTATTTGTTTATTTTGTATACGGTTGTTGTTTTGTGAAATTATAAATTTAATGTGATTTTATGAATAAATTTGATAGAATAAATTAAATGAAATTTGTATGAAAGTGTGCTAATTATTCTGTAAAAATAATTTAATTATAATGTTGACGAATTTATGAATTTTTTTTTTTTGATAATGAATTTGATAGTATAAGTCGAATGAATTATGTATGAAAAGTGTGTTAAGAAATATGTAAAAAAAATTGGAATTCTTGACGAAGTGTATTACAAGTGTTTTAAATTGGTATTAAATGTGAAATTGTTGAGTTTATATTAGTTTTGTTATTTCTGTATAAAGTTGGGTGACAGTAATTAATTATTTGGGACGAGAAATGTATATAGTTTGAATGAATAATCGTTTTGTATGAAATGTGTAATAAATGAGTATGAAAATGTATAAATTTGGTATGAATGATGACTGTTGTATGAAATGTGTTTTAAGTGAGTATTAAATGTGAAATATTATGTTTTGTATGAAATTTATTTTGTAATGTACTGTCTGAATGATATTTGTATGAACAAATAATGACGAGTGTATAATTTTGTTGTTATTATAATGATTTTTATGGATGAAATTTGTATTGTCTTTGGAATGAAAAGTTAATATTATTTAACATATTTCTAATTGATTCGTATAATGTTAGACTAATTTTATTTTATTTTTAATGAAACGGAGAATTATGTTGATTTTCAAATGAAATGAATTATATATGAAAGAGGGTTGATGATGTGAAATTCAAAAGGTTCAAAGTTATTTGCAGTAGATGTTGTCAAGTTGGCCACAACATGAAGCATGTTCAAATTATCCAGTGCAAAACTAATGACTGTTTATTTGTTTAGACTATATATAATTTTTATTTTATTTTGTCGTTTAGATTAATGTTTTGTTTTGATATGAAACATAATTGGTTTGAAGTGTATTATAAACTTAGTGTTTAATATACCGTTCATTCTTTATACACTGTTCATTCATTAATCATACAGATTGCATAATGTTAAAAATAAAATTTATTCCAACTTAATACATAAGATAGTGTAAATATTAGTGATAATTATAAAAGGAAATTATGATATCCTGAGTATTTAATTTAATGTAAGTTTACATGAATATTAATTTGGTTTTCAACTGGTGTCCTACTATAAATAAATTTAAAACAAATTGCAACTAGTGTTTCATTCCCACACTAACTTCAGTTAGTGTCATACACATATTAATCAAAATTTCATATACGTTTTATCCAAACAACATGTATAAAAATTGATAAATTCATATAATCACACAATTTATACCATTTGTATATCAATATTATATCACAATTCATACAATATCCAACAATAAAATATTAAACTCATAGGCATACACATATTAATCAGATTTCATACACGTTTCATCCAAAAACATGTTTAGAATATAAAGTAAGCATAATATGATTTTTTTAGAAAAAATCAGTAGTTTGACAAATCATACCATTTTTTTTTTTTTTGATTTGCACCGGGTGTCCGAGTCTCTTTGAGCCCCGACTAATCCCGGGGGTGCACAGGCCCTCGGCAAGGAGTTTCCCGCAAGTGCACCACGGTTAATAATTTAATAATATATATCATAAACACAGTTAATAGACAATCACACCAATGTTTAAACGCAATTCATACCATTTGTATACCATTATTATATCACAATTCATAAAATTTTCAAAATCAAAACATTTAAGCGTAGTCATACACATATTAATCAGATTTCATACAGATTTCATCCAATAAATGTACAGTTTGAAAACACACTGATAGTTTCAAAATAGTATCTTGAAATTGTAATAGGCGATTAGTAATTCATATGTAAACGGTATCTGCCTGAAAGAAAACATATGATATTATATATCATCAAATACTTAAACACAAAAAAATTGTCCAAAAATTTAAAAAAAAAAACTTTTTGTTGTTCTTCTTGTTGATGGTTTTGAAGATACTCCAAATTCTACATTTTTTAAATTTTTTTTTTTATTTCAGTAACAAAATCAAAATCAAAATCAGAAGAGGTTTCAACAATTTTCCCCTTCATCTTCTTCCCCTTTTAATTTACAGGTGTGACCTTTTTTTTTCTTCATTTTTTCTCTCTTTGTCGCTCCTTCAACTTAGATGAACCATCCGTCGCCGGATTTTGAATATTCGCCGGATTTTCAACAATTTTAGGCGGGGGAAGGGGGGGGGGGGGTTTGAGTTAATATATTAAAATTTGAAACATGAACATCATCATTAGATGTTCCTTCACCCAATATGGGACTCTTTTGAGGCGTTTCAATGGGTTTCTTAGACATAATTTTGTTGGAAAAAAAATTGGACGAAAGATTGAATGTTGGTGTAGTTGGCTGGTGAGAAAAATGGGAGAGAAGAAGGTGAAAGTGAGGTGATAACGTGTATAGTTGGATATGTGTGAGGGAAGGGTGGTGGAATTGACTAAATGGGAGGTTATGAGTATAACATTAAATAAGGAAGTGTAATCAATGTAAAATTCCTATAATTGTGTAACAGATAATTATGGGGTATTCTTTATTTAAATAATTTAATAATAATATACAATTATAAAAAATTACTTATTTAATAAAGTAAAATTTAATTAATTTATAAATAATTAGTGATATGTTATAACCCGTAATTAAACTATTATAAGCAAGAATTTTTTAAAAGTAGATTTAAAACCTGTAATATTGACTCTTAAATGTGTATATGGGGTGATTTTTCCTTAATTATTTTAGGGGTTATAATAATAAAAAGTTGTTAGAGTAATGAAAATAAAGACCATTAATTTTTACATTAAAAGATATTTCTATAAAACAACTAATATACTCACATATTTCATGGTAATCAATATTTGCTAGAAATATGATAGAGAATTATGAGAATGTATGATATAAGACGTGTATTTTGGAGTTTTTAATATAACACATGAATTAAAAAAATACGAAGAATCATAAAAAATGTGATATAATTTAAAATTATGAGAATTAAAGATCTAAGATATGTATTTTGGAGTTTTTAATAAAGGACATATTTTTTTTAAAAAAAAAAAAGACACAAAAATGAGAAAAAAAGGATTAAATGAGTTTTTTTATCATAAAAATGTGACACATCACTTTGTCTATATCTATCTTTAATATATATTAGATAAAGACATAGATTTATGTTTGTGAATATTTTAATTAAATATTTTGGTGAATATTTTGAATCGAATAAAGAGGAGAAGACAAAAAACAGTTCTTTTTGGAAAAAAAGTCGGATGACAATAAAGGTAAATGAAAGGTTATTAGGAAGACATTAATAGTGGAGTAATAGTCGCGAGAGAGAAAGTGTAGTGTAGCTATTTTTCTAAATTAAATTAGAAAAATATTTAAAAATTGACAAAAAAGGTAAAACAAAGATCCTTGCCAAGGAAACATGCCACATCATTTTGTTCACATCCAGCTTTATATAGATATATTGATTTAAGTTATTTCTTTCAAGATTAAAAGTCAAAATTTAACAAAAATAAGTGTTTTAACAGAATTTTATTGCAAAATCAAGAAATTCTTTCACGATGGAAGTCAATAAGCAATTGTGGGCAAAGGCAACATGGTTTTTTACCGTGTGAATTCAAATATAATCGATCCCAATATATCAGACACCAAATAACTAAAAACTTCAATTTTACGGTTGGATGAAATGAAACCTCATAATCTTTAGATGAGGTTTTTTTGGAAAAAATTCTTTACCAACTTTACTCTGGGATTTATGGTTCACAAAAAATGAAACACAACTGATCGATGATCCATTTTACAGATGGTACAATTAGTCCAATAAATCATATAGTTTAAGTTTAAGTTTGAGCTGATTGTTCATCCGTCCATCTATATATTAGCTCTGCTCATTTCAGTTTATTATAATTTGGATTGATATCTAGTTGAAATTGATTCACAAAAAATTTTGCTAAGGTACTATTAAAAAGACATTTTTAATTTGACATATTAATATATTGACATAATAACAAAAACTTATAAGGTACTAAAAAATAAAAGAAAAAATAAAAATTAAAACTTCGTAATAGTTGGATGAGTTTGGTTATGAACCGCTTTAAGCCGATTTTGATTCAATATATCACCACCGTTTGAATAACTTTTAAACGGATCAATAATCCGCTCAAATTTAACTCACTCCTAAATCCACCTATTTGTCATATTTAATCTGTTCTCTTAATTCCCAGACACTTGCGGCATCTGAACTCGAGTAAAATCTTATTTGTTATTTGTCGAGATATTTTCCTTCAAATTGGGAAATAAAATGCTAGTAATGAATAAGATAATGTACATGGAATGAGCGTAAAAAGCCAATATTTTTTATGTATTGTTTGGTTTGATGTATTAAAAATAACATGCATGACTTATTTCTAAAAAAAATATTTACTTATAAAAATACCCTTCATAAATATGATGGGAAAAGATGTGAAAAAGGTTCTGAGGGACAATTATATGGATTTTCATGTATTAGTTATACACCCCTTGCATTAATTACACGGGTTGAAAAAATATACGTACTAAATTACAAGGTATTAATAATACACAAAAGTGTACTCATAACACACAAAAGTTTACTTATAATATACAAAACTAATGCATGCATTTTTATTTCGAATAAACTATCAAACGACAATCATTGATAATACGTTGAGCATTATGAAGAAAATAAATATGATTAAGGGTGTGTTCGGTATGAAAATATTTTTCAACTTTCTCATATTGGGTTAGTCAAAATACTTTGAAAAATATTTTCTCTAAAACACAAACTCATTAAAAATGAGGAAAATGATTTCCCTAATGAAAATGGGAAAAAACAAGTTTTATAAGTAACTAAAAAGTTCATTGTCGCGACCTCTCCACCCATCTAACGTCCCCAACCTCCATCTCTTGACCATTCCACCCCCTTCAATCCTCAAACCCCCACTCCCCATTACATCCTCATAACGCTTTGCTAGCTTACATTTTTTTAAAATATTCATTTTTTATTTACTTACTAAATACTAAAAATAAATAAAAACAGTCACTTATTTTTCAAAAAGATATTTTCTAAAAAAGAAACGTATCAAACCTACCCCAAGTTGTAATGACAAAGAGGATGAAGTTAACTCTGAAAAAGATGATACCTGGTGACTTCTTAAACAAAATTTAAACTCCTAGATCACACACATTTAATTTGATTATTCCACATTACCCTTGAGTCACTATTTTATTATCAAATTGAATATGGATAGTTAGCCACTCGATACACCAAATTGACTATACAAAATGTATAATTATGTGTGGGAAATAGCAGTTTTAGTTCCTATATTATTGCATAATTTTAGTTTTAGTCTCTGTGCAATTTGATTGTGCAAATTTAACCTTTAGTTATTTGAAGTGTGTTGTTTGATCATTGAAATTAACAAAAGTCAATTATTTAATAAAATGATTATTTGAAAATATATAAAATAAAATAAAGGGTTGGTGATTCTAAATGCTTGAAGAATTATGTATATAAAATTAAATTATATTTTATATATTTTAAAAAATATACAATAGAATGATTATTTTAAATATATAAATTGATCTCATTTGCTTCTCAGTTTGCTCTTTTTTTTATTAATTAGCGACTCGTTCTTCCTCTCTTTTTCAATAGTTACTAATCAAGATCAAATACAATTACATTTGAAAGGGTTTAGTAGGTAGATAGGCTCCATAAGGCTATTAATGGTGTCCTAACAACTTTCAGTTTTTAAAACATTTAACATTTATTTTTTATTAAATTCAAAAAAAAAATTTATCCACAAGCATTTATTTTATATATTTTAAAATAATCATTCGGCTAAATAGTTAATTTTTGTTAACTAAAAGGACCAAAATCATACACTTCAAATAATTAAAAATTAAATGTGCCTAGTCAAATAACACATAAATTAAAACTGAAATTATACAATAATATCGAGATTGTCATTTCCCTTTATGTCTGCCTGAATAATTGACCGTTAAAAGAAGGACAAGATAGTTCAAATAAATCATGCAGAAATAATAATCTAAGTTTTAAGACAATATCCCTACGTCAAATAAAATTAACGAAAAAGATCCTTAAATTACGGGAATAAATATCATAAGTTAATAGTTTGATCTAAATATGTTTTTATTGTCAATAGTTTGGTCCAAAAATATATTTATTATTATTTTAATGAATCAGAAATGCCTCTAATATATAGATATATAGTCCTAGACTGCTCTGGTTTGATTGTAAATATTTTTTGTCATTATTAAAAATGATATTGTTAACGAAAAAATAAATAAATTATTACCTACTTAAAAGTATTGAGTTTAGTGGTCCTTTTAAAATGATCTTGATTTATTTTGGTTTTATATTGTGCATATATTATTAATTTCTTTGTTAGGTCCAGAATTAAAATTAAATGTATCAAAAGATGGAAAAAAATTACACTTATTAAAGTGAAAAGGTCCATACAACCGCGCATCATCAAAATTCAATCGTGCGGACAAGAAAGAATGGAAGTTAGCAATTGGAAGTCCTGCGCGATAAGCTATGTGGAGTGACTCCAGTCGTGCAGAGCTCGACGAAATAAGTCAAAATTAAGGATATTTTTGAGATTTTGAAGTGAATGACCCCATGCTTTATAAAGGGAACTCGTCAGAGGTTTAGGGTATCACTGGGAAGGCGGCTAAATCACAAGGTGCAAAAAAATAATTAAGAGATGTTTGTAATGTATTCTAGTTTTTTTTAATTATATATTTTCGTGAACTTGTTTATTTTTATGGAGTAAATTTTAAATAGGGCAAAGGCAATATGATGTAGCCATGTAGGGCTGCTACTATTGAATAATGCTTTTATTTGGATGCATAGAACCGTGAATTGCTATTCATATTGTTATTGAAAAATTAGTTATTCATTTACATTTTAATCGAAGAAAAGTGTCTTGATTATTATATTTTCATCTTATGATTCAATAGTTTCATGAAGTGATCGAAAGAGCTTGAGAATTGTTGTTAAGAATTAGAGTTAGAAAGTATCCTTAGGAGATCTCCTACAGGTAGCCTTGCGGTACATATATTCAATTTTTACTTTGTTTACATTACTAGTCTATTGAAAGTTAAGTTTATTCGAAGAGATATATTTACTTATTGATAGAAGTATATAGTAACCAACTTCTATATTCGTAAGAGAGTAAAAATATTTATCTGTGAATCTTGAACTATAACATATCCTTAGATTTGCAGCATTAAAATCGTATTGTCTGTGTTCCTAATTCTTAAATTGATAATCAAATTTTGATATTTCTCTCAAGTTTTGTTGCCTAATATGCGCTAAAATAATTTATATTTTGTCCAACATAATGATTTTTTATCACACAACTCTTGAAATTCGACTCTCTGAATAATATTAAAAGATATTATATTGAATTTCTACTAAAATTAATTTATATGGATACGATACTTTGCTTTGGTATTTTTGACTAATAAAACACTTAAAGATATTATATTTTAGATGAAAAGGTCCTGAGAACGATTTTCAACTTTCTTGAACAAGAAATTTTTTACATTTATATTGATTTACTTTTCGCATATTTATCTTCTTATATAATTACTCAAAGAACATAACTTTGAGTGCATAAATCGTCTCCAAACTAGTTGATACTAAGAACCTGATTTTTCAATCTCCATGATTTCCATCATCTTTAAATTCTAATTGTACCTACCATTGTTACAACTTAACAGCTTAGTTGGTACAAACTTTTATTTTAAAAAAATATATAATATATCATCTCAAACTTTTGAATGAAAAAGAAGAGGGACATGGAGATTGCAAAGTGTCAAAATCTAATGGTATCGTCATATATTATGTGATAGTAACTAATGTCACACCCCTTTTTTTTCCTCAATATTTATTTAAGTATGTTTTGAAAGAAAAAGAGTTTCTCCAATTATATTTAAGTATGTTTTGAAAGAAAAAGAGTTTCTTCAATTAAAGTGACATTTTTGAAAAGGGATTATTTTATTATTCAGAGTCGCCACTTGGAATTGAGTTTTGGTGTTCCAAGTCACCTTATTATTTAAACCCCTAATCAAAAGGAAATTTGACTCTTTATTTTTATTGGTCTGCGAGAACAAAGATCGGGTAAGGAATTCTGTTGACCAAGGGGAAGGTATTAGGCACCCCTCGAGTCCCGTGGTTCTAGCACGGTCGCTTCATTGACTATATATGACTTAAATTAATTTTCGGATATTGTATTATTAACTTAATAATAAAAGTTATTTACCTCATTGTTTGGTTTATTTTAAACCTATTTATATTATATTAATATATTTTCGTTAATTAAAAAGAATGTATATCACATAAATTTATTCAAACATAATAAAGTAAAGTTAATAGATGGATATTTACAAATCTTGATTTGTCTTGTAATTTCTTTTCTTCTCCTTTTCTTTTTCATGTATTTGTATTTATTTATTTTTTATTGTGGATAGAAAATATATGGGTATCTAATTGCTAGGAATTAGAATTTGTGTAGGATTGAAATTTTTTGAGTTTGAGTATTTTAGGATTGTATTTTCTTAGTTAGATTAAAAATAGAAATAAAATTTTTATGTGATTTGGAATTAGTTTTAGCAAGAAATTCTAAATAGATTAGGACTATTTTTTAGAAAGATTTTTCATTCTTAATTTTTTAATTTTTTTTCCTTACTTTTTTTCCCTTTTTTACGTTTTGGTTTTATTAATTTATATATATATATTTTTTATTTTTTTTTGTATTTTGTCTCTTTGTGTTTGATTTTACGTTTTTTTTTTTTACTTTATCCTTTTTATATTTTTTATTCTTTTTGGACATTCTGTTTCTTGTCTTTTTTTTTATTATTGTTTATTTTATTTTTATTGTTTTAATCATTTTTTTTCTCTTTTT
>NC_064292.1:7573488-7743059 GCF_019186545.1 Solanum stenotomum | reverse complement strand
GATACCACAAAAACAACTGCTACTATCTACTGATTTCCAAAGTTAATAGCTAATATTAACTTTAAAGAGCCACGAATCCGAAACCTTGAGTGAAACCTTGAACGCTGACTTAATTTTCAAAATAAAACTCACTTTTTGTTATCTTTTTCTCTCTGTGATTTTTTTTTCTCTATGTGTATGCGTATATTTTTTCTTTACTGAGCGTATGTTTTTATAATAGTTTGGGGTGTGAGTCTGGTGCTAATTAAAAGGAACGTGATGGAGTGGGATTAGGATTTAATTTAAAATTTAGTTGAGAATTTTTAGGATTGAGATAAAGGAAGAAAAAATATTAACAAACAAATAATAAAAAAAAGAACAAAATAAAATAAAGAAAGAAAAGAAAAAAACGTGTAAAAAAAAATAATAATAAAAAAAAATAAAAAAAAAAAAAAAAAAAAAAAAAAAGAGAAAAGATCGTGCAAGAGGGGAAGAAAAGAAAGAAAAAATAAAAAAATAAAAAAACTAAATGGGAGGAGGATTTTTAGTAAATAAGTTAAGGAAGTTGGAGGTAATTAGGATAAAGGTAAGGTAATTTGAAATTTTTAGGACTCTTCTTTTTATTCTTTATTATTATTATTTTTTCTTCTACTTTTCCATGATATATACGACTATTATTATTTTTTAGACTAGATAAAATTTGAAAGATTAAAACAAAATACGTTAAATTCAAAAGCTTTCTTTATTAAACTTTAAACATAAAGTGAGCTTATAATTTGTTGTAATTTTCAATTTATTTTAAATATAACCCTATTGAAATAATAATATTTAAGTATTAAAATTGGGCGTAAGATTTTTATGTTTTGATCAAAAATTAGGTGTTCACAACTAATAAGTAGTGATAGATCTAGAATTTTATAGAGTTTAACATTGAAGTTATTAACATTTTAAAAATTATGAGTTAAAGCATATTAATTATTATAATTTAAATAAAATTATATATGAATTTCTAAATTATAAATTTAAAATATTAAATTCAAAAAAAATTGATACTATAATGTGCATCCGCCGTAGGAAAGTTTTTAGAAAAAGAGATAATGTGGGCAAAATAAAGTAAAATGTATAATAAATAAAGAATTTTGTTGTAATTATTTAATAATTAATGCTGTATTATATTTAGTGATAAACTGACAATAATATAATATGATATTTATCACCAAATACTTAATATAAATTTCTCTAAAGACTTTAAGATTACTTTAAAATTTAAATACAATATTCTAATTCAATTTTAGCTAAATATTTTTATCGCAATAAATATTATCATTAAAAATGTAGATCTTTTCATTTCTATATTTAGCTGTGAAATGGAAAAAGATTGGTTTAGATAAGTTTTAGCCTTGGATAACTATCAACGTGACAACTAGTTAGATCCGTCTTTTTATGCACTAAACAGCATAAACAATTGTTTTACATAATCAAATTATCTAGAAACTAATTACATGAAATTGTTTATAGTAAGTCCGAGTGGTAATTTTGAAAATTATAAATTACGAAAAAAACTAAATTATATTGATAGTTGCCAGAAAAATAAAATTAACAAGCTAGTTCATCTCAAACTAGGCACATAAAATTGTTTCAATAATGAATTTGATGGTATGCCAATCATTTACAAGTTGATTAACTTGTAAATTGCTTCATAAAGAGCTCTACAACAATGTTATATTCTCCTTACAAATAAAGCTAAATCAATTACAAATATGTTTGTTTTTATGAAAATTCAAAAATTTCTTCGATTTTCGGAATAAAAACTTTTACACCCTTTTTTCTTTGAATTTTTTTTTTTTTTAAATCAAAGTTCAATCATACACCTTTTACATGAGTAAGTAGGTACATATCAATAATACCATTATTATATATTAGATATTTTAACTTTACTTTATGTGATGAGACATAAGAAGGATTCTTTTATTGGGATAATGCGGAAACTAGGATAATATTCCTTGCAAACATTTCCCATACTTTTTATCTTTTTTGACACTTTATATATACTCTATCTGTTTTAATTTATTCATCTAATTCAATTGTATACATGAAATTTAATAATGTAATAATATTTTGAATTTTGTAATTTTACACTATATATATAACAAAAGTAGTCCTTCATTGTACATCTTTAAGGAATTGTAAAAATTAGGAAAGAATTTATTTTTATAAAAACAAAAAATAAAAATAAGATAAATAAATAAAACTATTTTCTCCTTTTCTTTGTTACATTTTCAGTTTAGGACTAATCAATAACCTTGTCATATCCATCTCCATTATCTTTAAAAATTCAAATTTAAGAAAATAAGTAAATTTAATTTTTATTTACGTCTCAACATCTTTCGTCTTTTCTTTTGTATGTCGAGTAAGTTTGGAAAGAAGATTCTTTGATTTTTCTTGCATTACATATATAAAAAAAATATATTATTATATCTCAAAATATTTTGTATATAATCCACGATGTAAAGTAAGGTGAAGGTAATTAAGCATGTAGGGTACTGATGGAGATGGAGTTAATGGGTGTAAAGTGGTGGAGATGAAGATAGGAGGTGATACAACTCACGTGAAATGCGATTTATGAAACTTGGTTTTTTTTTATTTGTCAATTTTGTTTATATATAGTACTAAGCACACCCTAAAAGAATGAGCAACATGTATACTTGCCAACACGGGGAATATGTGAACGTTAACAAATTAACAAGAGAAAAAAATGGAGAAAATAAAATGTAAACAGGACAATTATGAAAGGAGAATTTTTTTATTTCTAAGTGAAAAATGAAGAATTTTTTTTGGATAAGTTTTAGCCTCAGATAATTATAAAGCATGACATTAAATTAGGACTATTTTTTTATGCACTAGTAATGTAAAGTATTTTTTCCACAATCAAGTTACTTTGAAATTAATTACATAAACTTTTTTAATAGTAAGTCTAAGTTGGTAATTTTGAAGAAAAAAAAATCCATTATAATTTTTTTATTATTTTCTTAAATTTCATGCTTACGCAAAATGAAATATATAAAATGAAAAAGTATAATTAAATAGGAGAGGTAAAATTTGAACAATAATCATCCAATTTTAAAGTTTTATCACAAAACTATCACTTTTTTTCTATTTTTTTTATAATATTAAAGTCACTTAATTTTAAAATGTAGAGCATAGAAAATATTTTTTTATTTTTTATCACTTAAAAGTCACTCAATTTCAATCGAATTAATTAAAAAGTAAATTTATAAATAATATTATTTAACAATAAAAATAAAAATTATTTTATGATGAGTAGGCAATTTAACCTGCACATACAGCCAAAATGAGTTAGGATTAAAGTAAAAATTGTCGTAGTCTCTCACCCCTTTTTCTTCTAGACAAAGTGGAGATCAATATCAACTTTGAGAAAGAATGAATGTGACTCATCGTGCATTGATGAGATTGTTTTATTTTTAATTGAATATTTTAGATTTGAGTTCTAAATATAGAGAAAATTATATTAAAAGCGCTATTCTTAAATGAATTTTATAGTGCGTGATTTAAATTTAATCGAGTCTCCAATATAGACTCCAAATATCAAATTTAGAAATAAAAAAATACTCCCAACTTTGATATCTTTACTTTTTCCATAAAAAAAAATTGAATCTTTTCCGAGTCAGAAAAGCTGCAGTGTTCAAGGACAAAAACAACGTGTCTCTGAACCAGTGCTGGAAAAAACTTTTCTTTTTCCCTTTGCTATTGTCTTTCTATTTTGAACAAAAACTAACCAGGGACAATTCCGTCATTCTCTCGTGGATAGTTTGATAACTAGATATTTGATAAATAGATTTTAAAAAAAAATTGTTTATATATAAAATTAATACGATATTTAATTTTATAATTTAGAAAATACATATAACTAATATAGATATAAGTTACAAAGAAATCTATGTATTATTAGAAGGAGTTTTTTTTTCTCTCTTTTATGTTTGGTGGATAAATTTTTTCTTTTGAAAAACTTTTAAACTAGAAATTCAATTCGTTATAATAAAGAAAAATGATTTGCATAGTAAAGCAAAGAAAATAAATTATATAGTGACATTTCCCTGGGAACATTGACATACGAATCTTTCCGAATTAGGGAGCAGAGTATGAACCTGAAACCAATATGAAACCTCTGTGGAAAGGATGATTCATTTGGATCGACATGAGAGTCTTTTTCAACCCTTAATACATTCCACCCTCGTCCATCATGCCCACAACAATAGATGAACTTATAACCTTAATTATGAAACATGTGAAATTGTGATCTTTCGTAAAATTAGATATTTTATCTACTAACAGTCATGTTATGAGAATACTAAATAGTGCACTTGATTGAAGATCAAGTTTTTACTTAGACAAGCACAGTAGACAGAGGCGTAACTAGTTGGTGGTTCATAAGTTCGGATAAATTTACTAGATTTTTTGTAGATCCTATATTTGTACTAAAAAATTAATTAAATATTTATGTATATTAATATGTGAATCCCTAACAAAATTGATTGACAATTTATCAACGAAATTTAAAAATCCTAAACTCTTAATCCTCACTTCAGTTGTAACAGTAGATACCATATATTCTAAAAATTCTGAATTCATTTCTGTTCAAACCCGCTACATTAACCTATATCATCCATAATATTTGCCTAAAGTATATATTTTTATTTATTCAAAAAAAAAAAAACATTTCCTTACCAAACACATCCTTAATCTCTCTACTACACTTGCCCTCTATATAAACACCCCTTAACCACCTTCCCTTTCCCACACCAAAAATCAAAATTAACCATGGCTTCTTCTACCAAAACTATACTTCCCCTCTCTCTCCTCTTCACCCTTTTAGCACTTTCTCAAGCCACCTACCCTAATTTCATTTTAACCCTAGTTAACAACTGTCCTTACACCATCTGGCCAGCAATTCAACCCAATGCTGGTCACCCTGTACTCGAACGCGGTGGATTTACCCTTCACTCCCTTACCCACCGCTCTTTCCCTGCACCCACCGCTCACTGGTCCGGCCGAGTTTGGGCTCGTACTGGCTGCACTTATGAACACGGAAAATTTTATTGCGCCACAGGAGACTGCGGCGGCCGAATCGAGTGCGATGGACTCGGTGGGGCCCCCCCAGCTACATTGGCGCAGTTTGTTCTGCATCATGGACATGCTGATTTTTCTACTTACGGTGTTAGTCTCGTTGATGGTTTCAATATTCCTCTTACTGTAACTCCACATGAAGGTAAAGGAGTGTGTCCAGTTGTTGGGTGCAAGGAAAATTTGTCACAGTCATGCCCAGCAGTTTTGCAATTTAGGTCACATGGTGGTCATGGCCCTGTTGTTGGTTGTAAGAGTGCCTGTGAAGCTTTTAAAACTGATGAGTTTTGTTGTAGGAATCATTATAATAGTCCACAAACTTGTAAGCCATCGAGTTATTCACAGTTTTTTAAACATGCTTGTCCTGCTACATTTACATATGCTCATGACAGTCCTTCACTCATGCACGAATGCTCGTCTCCGCGTGAACTAAAGGTGATTTTCTGCCATTAAAATGGTGGAGAAAATTATGATTTTGTTTAGGTTGATTGGGAAATTTGTAAGGACTAGTAATGTTAGTAGTATTGTTGGAGTTGAGGGGGGGTTGGGTTTTAGGTTGTAATAGATTTGAAATTTTAAGTAATGTTATCATGTTGTTATTTAAGTTTGTTTTAATTAGTGTTTTGGATTTGAGGAATTAGTGTGATTTTATAATGCTCAAGTTTGTGAACTTTCTCATTGCTATTGCACACATTTTCTTATTAGTACTATGGTGCTAAACTCTTAATTTAAAATGACGTTATAGTTTGGGTTTTCTCTAGATTTCACTTATGAGCTGAAGCTAACATGTTGTTGGTGTTGATTGTCTTCCTACGAGATTTGCTTTGATACTTATTTACAATTGGGCTATTACACTTCATTAGTAAAAAAAAAATTAAAAATAAGTTGAGATTTAGTAATTAATGTTATAAATATAATGGTAAAAAAAGATTATTTTTTTTTTCTTTTGATATACTACTTGAAAGAGTGGAAGTAGATTGATTTCTTTTTAATATAGTGAATTAGTACGTTGACAAATTTAAGAAATGATCAATGTATTCTTTTAAATTTTGACCAATCAAACTATTAGTTACTTGTGGTTATTGGTTAATTTTCTTGAAACACATTAATTGAAAAAAAAAACAGTAACTTTTGTAATAAATTATTACAAATTAAAATTTTATTATTCCTACCTGTTTGTTCTACTTTTCTTTTTTAGTTTATTTATAAAAAAACATTTCTCTTTCTTTTTTATAGATTCACTCTTTCACACAAGTTTAACGGCATAAGATTAAAGATCATTTTGATAATTTTGCTGTATCTCTAGTCTAAAATTGCGAGATTTAAAAGTTTTTCTTTATTTTTAAAATTTTATGTTAAAAATATTAACAGATTGGATTTTCCTTTATTCCGTCCTGACTCTACCAAACCCTTAGAAGAAAATGATACGATCACTACTTACAAAACTAACTAATATTCTTTATCAAAATATAGCATGTTCAACAAACATCATAGAATAATTTTTATATTGTTAAAGGATAACTAATTACTATACGGAATACTCAATTTGAAAAGATATTTCTATCTATAAAATAAAATAAAACAAAAGTATTCAAAATTTAAACATTGGATGCCACCTTCTAGTGTCCTCAAAAAGGGAGCCAACATTTTCTGTACTTTTTTTAAAAAAACTTTGGACTTATTCCATTATTTTATCAAGTAACTTGCGTGGAGTGTTTTCTTTGTTCCTGACATATTCACACATACACACTCACTCACCTTCGGATTTTCTAATAAGACCAATATCTCGTTCCCCCACCCTAGTTTCCTTTGATAATAGTGTTATGGTTCGATTAAATTTAAATTTATTTTAAATTTTTTAAATTAAATGTAAAATACTTATAAATTCTTGATCAAATAATATAAACTTTATTAGTTTAGGAGTAAATTATTTTTTTATATGTTAGATTTTAATGTTACAAATCTTATCAGAATTTAGACTGAATACATGTATTTGACGTGTACATATACATGAGATCAGAATTAAGTGTAATTTGTTCAAAGATATATATTCCCTCTGTCCCTATTTACTTGTCCACTTTTCCTTTTATAATTGTCCTTAATTACTTGTTCATTTTGACAAAATAAGAAATGACAATTTTTTTTCCTATTATACCCTCAATTAAATTACTTTGAAACAGGTAGAACCTTTTGAAAATATTAAATTTTTAATTCACCCACTTCATAAGTAATAGATATAAAATGGTAAACTCACTATGTCAATAATTATTTTCTTAATAGGTGTGTCAATTCAAAAGTGGACAGGTAATTAGGGACAGAGGGAGTAATATCTAATTAGATTTACATGTATATGACTCTCTTGTTTGGTTTTGTCCAATATAATATCGCTCAGCTCTCTCCCTATGTATCTGCATTTCAGAATGTATTTTTAGTATCCCAAACACATGTATTTAGTTTGATTCGCATGTATCTTGAATACATAGTGATAGTCTATCTTGCTAGGTTCTCTCCTTCCCTCACTCGTCTCTCTCCTTATTTCAATATATCTAATAGCAAAATATATCTATCTAAATTTATTTGACTTGAAATCTAGTAATATGAAATTATTATTTGGTTAAATTATATGAAAAAAATAATAGTGAATATGATAGGATCATTCATTTAATTAAATAGCTTTTTATTTATTTATTAAGAATGACGAAATACTTTCCGGTTCACGAGTTAGGGTACCCCTTTTCCTTACGGTTTTTTTTTTTCCTTTTGAATGCTTTCCCCCCTTTTTATTTAGTACACTTTTTGGCAAAATTTTATCTCATTGGTTTTCACGTGTCCTCTACTTTTGTTCTTGTCCATCATTTTTTTTTAAACAAAAGAACTTATTATTTTGTTTTTTTTGGCGAGAGTGGATCCTTATGCACCTACTCTTTTGTTTAAAAAGAAAGAGAAAAGAGTTTGATATATCCCTTAACTTTGTTACTTAGAGCTGATATATCCCTCGTCGTTATGAGGGATATATCAGACTATTTTTCCAAAAGAAAATTATTTTCTCCTTTTCTTTAATCATTTTTTTTGTCCTCATTTATGCTTTTCTGTTAACAAAAAAGCGGTAACATCGTATTAAGATAATAATGAAGTCAAAACATATTAATAATAATATTTTTCCTTATGATTTCACTAAATTTGGCAGATTATGTTAAGAGGTTTAATTTTTGTTAGTTATTTTATTATAATATAAATATAATTTACACCATTTGTACATAAAATTGGAACTCTATAATTATAAAGATGAACAAGTTAAAGTAAACAATAGCTATTCATTTAATTTAAAATTCATTAGAAAATATTGATATTTTGAATAATAATCGAATGAATTGATCAAAATTAGAGGAATATGATATGTAATACTTTCGAACAATGATAGTGCGTATTCAAAACCCTTTTGGGTTAACGTATTATAAATGCTTTTTAGTTAAAATAATTTTTTTGCATTTAAATAAAAAAAATTAAGCCAAAAACTAAAAATTAAGCCAAACTCATCCAAAAATATATCGACATTACTTTATTGATCATTCAACTAGATGAAGTTATCTAATAAAGACATATTTTTATAGAAGTCATTTTACATAATGTACTTCAATAACTTATACTTTACAAATATTATTAATAACGATAAAATATAATAACTTTTCATTAAATTTTAACATGTGATAATTGATTAGTTGAGTATTATTTTATTTTTATAAAATATGAACAATGTAGAGCTCAATGGAATAGGAGAAATAACTTGTCTTCTTTCGGATCTCTTTTCCAGGAGCTAAATATAATATATGAAAATTAAATAAACAGCTACTTTAATTCATTATATTTATCCTATTATTAATTTATACATATAATTTTTTTTATAAATAATACAATTAAATAATATTTATATCGTCAATATATATAATTTAAATTCTTAGCTAAATAGAAGAAAGAAAGATTTGGTTCCAACCGATAAAGACGCAACCATATCAATCCAACGGTCTAATTTGTCGGTTTCACGCAAATGAATTAATTTGTCTTTTAGTTTCCTCCTTTTTAAATTAAATATAATTATACAGGACAAAATTTAAATATGAGCTCCTCTTAGTATTTCGAGTATGTTGATGTAATATTGACTTAAAACGATTCAGATTTATGGCACATTGATTTTTAAAGTCGAGCTTTGAAGAATAAGGAAAAGAAATAAGGAAGAGGCCATTAATGGGGGGAATATGAAGACAAAACAGAAAGGAAAAGGCAGTGGGCTATATTGTGACTTGTGTATATCACATTGTATTAGTGTATCACACATAGATTTTATAGATATACACACATATAACAAGAGATAAGCATATATACATTGATATACACGTGTATAGTGGAGATACACACATAAGAAGTCATATTAAACCTCAAATTTTCAATTTGAAATACAACTCAAATTAACTCCAAACAACTCCAAAAATTATATTCAAACTTTTACAGATGTTTTCTATAAAATTCAATATCACAAACATATCATAAATGTATAAATTTAATAATTTGAACAAAGATTTAAATTTTGTAATTTTCTCTTGAGGAAATCTTTGTAATTATTGAATCCAAAATCCCCAAATTAAATCTCCGTTGTGTTAATATTTTGAAGGGATACATGTTTTAAAGTATGAAATGAAGAAAGGAATACGGAATTTCATATTATTTGTTGTTTGTATAGTTAGATATAGCTAGCCAAATTTTTGGGCTTTAATTACTACACCTAATCATCGATCAAAATTAGGGAAAATTATGCATAATAACAAACATTTTGTCTATATTAGGTATTATAGCTACAGTTTAAGAAAATTGTAATTTGCGGCTACAATTTCTCTAATTTTTTTTATTCGCCTGATTTGTATAAACCCTGAATTTCATATTCGGTCCGGATTATATAAATCTAGAATTTTGTATATGTGTACCTTAGCTATTTGTATGATGTATGAAAGATTCATGATAAATTACCACGTTTGTATATTGGAAAGTTAAATATAAAAACGGATCTCTAAAAAATTCCTAAATGTATAAATACAAAATTTGTATATACTCACCCTATTTGTATACTAGCTAGCGAAATATACAAACGGGTAGAAATATCAAACTACTACCTCCATAGCAAACAAAACTATAACTATGGAGCGCAATTATCGAAACTATGAAACCTTATTATGTCTATTATATTTGCTATTTATAAAAAACAAATCTCAAAATTATATATGCAATACCTATTGTGGTTGTATATGGATATCAATATCTCTAATGACAAACCGATATATCACTCGTATTAGGGTATAAATATAAAAAATCAGGTCGGACCAAACTTATTCGATTCTTTGATTTGATTTAATTTTTTTTCAAAGTTTGGTGTCGATTCAATTCTCGATTCCGATTATTAACTGAAGAAACAAAAAATTTATTACATTTTCAAAAAGTATAAATATTGTACATTGTCCACACATTACTAGCTCGGCCCAATCACTCATGACCCACTATTTTGGCAACCCAAGCCCATCCATAATCCCTTTAGACTTTTTTATTATTGTTTTTTTTTTAAAAAAATAGACTCTCCTAAATCATAACTCATAAGGGATTGTTTGGTAGCTTGTTGTGATTATTCAGGTATCAGTAATGCATGTATTAGTTATTCGGGTATTAACTATTTTATTTTTTATATACCCCGCATAAAATAAGACACCTCATAACTTATACATTTAATAGTCTATTATGTAGATTTCTAAATTGCAAACCAAATATCATATTAATTTTTTTTACATAAATAAGATATTTCCTAACTAACTATAAGACGATGTATGACTTATGTAGAAATTAATATATAAGTAAGTTGCCTCTTCATTAGCTACCAGACGACTTGTAAATGAAATAAATCATAGCCCCATAGTATAAGTAGCTTTACAAGTAGCGGCAAACAAGCAAGTTACAAGTAGCTTAACAAACAGGTTTCTATAAGCAGCTTGTGAATAAATTGCAAGTAGGTTTGTAAGGTGCTTCTGCACTTCAACTCAATTTATTTTTGTAAGAAGAAAAGTTGAAGAAAAATAAAATACATTTTTCTCCTCTAGCTTCTTTGACTATATTTATCTTATTATTGTATGTTTATTATTATTACTCCATAACAATTTAATATTTCTGGTCTATATTTATTTACTATTCTGTAGGTTGATATTTTGGACAAGAAAGAATATACATGGATTAAGAAATTATTGTAATTCCCACTATCCACTACCTGAAAATGGACAAAATGATGACCAAAGGCACTAAATGTAATTTTGCTTGTATGTGGTATGAGACAATGCTAGCAAACGTTTTTTTCTTTGAAGATGCGGCGAAAGGAATACACATTATTTCTTCCCCTTGTTTAGAGATGTTAATTGCCACAAAACTAGGTGGACAAGACAATTTCCTAACTACCCATCTATTCCTATATGACATCACCTAGATTTTTTTTTTTGGCGTGTGGCAGAGTCAGAATTTTATCAAGGATATTTAAAAATGGTGTATTATGCTATTTGTGGTTCAAACCCGAAACACTTTTTCATTCGAATGGATATACATTACCATTGTGTCAAAGTCATAGCTTTTATCAAGAGTGTCCAACTTTAAATATATATCCTTGCAGTCTACAGAATTTGACATATATACACAATGTAATTTTTCGACAAATGGTGTCTAGTTAAATTCCCTGGAGTGGCTATAGCTCCGTCCCTGGGTGCACGAATATTACAATTAAGGAAAAATTACAGAAATCCCACCTTTTAGTTTACTTATTACCATTATCTCCTATAAGTTTTACAAATTTCCAAAATCCCTCATCTTCGCGCATCAAATTAGTGTATCTCATGTATCAGATTAATGTATCATCGCTTATGTTATTGTATCTCGCACATCAGATTAGTGTATCATGTAGTGTATCTCGCACATCAAATTAATGTATCAGCGCTTATATTATTGTATCTCGCGCATCAGATTAGTGTATCATGTATAAAATGTACATCAAATTAGTGTATCATGTATAAAATGTAATTTATCTTACTTAACGATTATTGTATCTCACGCATCAGATTAATGTATCAGCGCTTATATTATTGTATCCGTTTGAGAGATTTCAGTAATTATAAACTTTTAAGGGATAGATTGTAATTTTACCTTAAAAGTATGTGATTTATGTAATTAATTTGCCCTACAATTAAAGACTATTACATATTTAGATCGTCTGCAAAAGATTTTATTTGTCGCTTGATTGAGATTGTGCTTCAAAGCGACTATCTACGACTCTTTCATCGTGATGACTTAGCCAGCGACACCTATCATTATTTTTTTCTTTCAATGCGTCACCTAATTAGTTTAGGATTTAAATTTTATACCCTTTAGAATAGAAATATATTTTTATGAGTATTTACATTACCGATATCAGTTTATATAAACCAAATTAAAGTTAGTGTTTTTATTTGTCAAAATACAAATTACTAAAAAGGCACTTTTCAAATGATTTAGAGGATATTTGAATGGATTTAAAAGTTAGTCAAACCTATTTTTAAGTCAATTTTTGATTTCTGGAAGTATTTGACAATATATAAAAATAACTTAAAATAAATTAGGAAGTGTTTCACAAGTTTAAAAATAACTTTAAATAAGTTAAAAATCAAAAGTAGGTCTCCCTTTATTTTTTATTTATGACTTACAAGTCGTTTAAGTTTGACTTTTTATTTTTTATTTAAAAGCTATTTTTCTAAGTCAATCCAAACGGGCTCTTAGTCAAACACATATTGTTACTTTGTTTCAGTTATGTGACACATTTCTCTTTTCAAGATTCAAGCTATATGAACTTTGATCAACATTTTAAAATGTATTTTCTTAATCATATAGACATGAGAAAAATTGCAACTTAAAATACTTATTATATAGTTTTTTAACATCTAAATTTTAATTTTAAAATATTGAGTTAATCTAATTCAATTCAACTTTAAAAATTAATTAAATTTATTTTTAAAAAAGTAAAAGTAATCGCATTAATCGAGACAAAAAAATAATTTCCTAAAGAATTCTTTTCAAAAGCATTTTTTTTTTTTAAAAAAAAGAAAGAATTGCTAGTATAATATTGAATTCCGTAACAAACATTCGTGTTTGAGTTCATTTTTTGAACTATAACTTCCATTTTTTAGAACTTTGAATTGATTGCTTTTTTATTTGTCATTTTAGGATGACAAATGAAGGCGGAAAGATAAATTAAAGATCATGATTATATATTTTACTTATATCTATTCAAAAATAAAGTAAAGGGGGACTATTAAAATTTGAGATAAAGTGATTAGTATTTTTGTTAATTAGATGATTTGTATTCGAGCTTTGTAAATGGATAGTATTTAATAAGTTTATTTTATTTTTATCGTGAGGCCTTTCAGTGTGAATTTGAATTAGTTAAATTTCAAAATAGATATTCCTAGCAAAACCTTTGAAACTAGTTGAATTCCATAGTATAGTAAATTAAATTCTCCTTCTTTCTTCGAGAGATTATGGAGGTCGAGGATTAAGGAAGACGGTTAGTAGGTACTCAAGCGTTTTCTCTATTCTCAGTGATAGAGTAGGGTTATAATCTGAAGCACCTATTTGTTCTCATACCATGTATTATTAGAACCGCGTTAGCATTATCTTAATTTATAATTTTATTGCGATTGTTATTTCTTTAATTTACTTTGATTATTTGTATTGAGAATACAATTAACTACTCATAAAAGTGTATTCTCTCTAGCAGTTTAAGTTTTTAGATGAGATGATCAAACACTTCAACTTGGTTTCAGAGTAGACAGAGATCCTTGGATCGATCGAATCTCACTGTCACCCAATCTAAAAAGAATTTTCACATGCTTGACCCTCGAAAAAGAATCAGGTCCGCACGTGAGGGGCACACATCTACATCTACTCTGATATGTATTTCTCTCAAATCTATTTTGGAAAACTATTTTCTTGAGTCAAAAATGTATCGAAAATAATCTTTCTACCCTATATAAGTGAAAAATAATATGATGCTACTCTTTTTAAATTCTACTCATAAAAATATACTAAATATGTTAGTCTTAACGTTTCTTTCTTCTAGATAGTATTTGCATCCAATTTCTTCTTTCATTCTTTTGGATTTACTTTGGGCGCACATCTTTTTGTTTCCACTTTTTAACACAAGTTGCACTTTAATTAAAATCATCTTGATTGACTCAGTTTAATTTGGATTATTAGTCCAAGATTTGAAGATTTTCTGAATCATAATTTCTCCAAATTTCTTATTACACATGCTATTAATTTGTAGTCAAGGCGGCGCTTCCATTTGCATACATTTTGACAACGAAGACTTCTAGTGGACTTTCTAATTTATTAAATGTTTGTATTTTTTAAGAGGTCTGAATGAAAAATAAATAGGTGTTTCTCGAAATCAAATTATTAGTAGAATATAAGGTGTAATTTGAATAGCATCTTTTTTATATTAAATAGGTTGTGATTTTTTCAAAAAAGACATAATAGTATATGCTCACTTTTACTATGAAAGTTCTACTTCTTCTTTTTGAACTACTTTTTGTGCCTGCTAAGTAAGTTTTAAGTGTAATTTGGTTGTATTTTGAGTTCGTGTGTATTCAGGTTTGAAGTAACGTTACACTAATATGTTTTATCCATTTTATCCTAAAAGAAAATATGTAGATTATATACCTCAAATACTAGTATAGAATTTAATTCGTTAAAGAACAAATTGTAGATTTAGTAGACTTGAATATAATTTTTATTTCATCTCCATTCCTAATTTTACTTTGTTTAAAGTTTAAATTATTTTATTTTTCAAATACATCAAAGATGGCGTTAATTAAAAACAAGAAAGTTTAATTACATTGATACCATGTGCAAAAAGAAAAAAATGTCAAAGAACACTTATAAGATCACTAGTTTCATTCTTTTTTTACTTGGTTAATATATGTAAGTTAAAAATTTAAACCTTAAAAATAAGGCTATTTTGGATTAATTTGAAATATCCAAGAATGTTCCTCTGCTTGAGAAGGGGTGCGTGGGTAATTGAAAAAGTAAGGTGACTGATGTCAAAGAATATTCAAATATCGCATACACACAATTTCACTTGTGGAAAAATATTTTTATATTTTTCATGTTCGATTAGTTAAATTTTTTACTTTAAACACATTTTAATTTTACCCTAATTCGTAGCTCTCAAGTCTCATCCCCACTACACATCACCCTTATCATTTCGCTCATATATTTTTTTAATAATATTTATCTTAATTATAGATGAATATTTTTAAGATAAAAAAATAATAGATAATTGAATATTGTTACGGTTTTCTATGGAATAAGTATGGTCGTATGATGGTAGTTTGGTGCATCATATATGTTTCTCCTTTAATAACAATAGTATCAATAAAATTATAATTTCTTGTTCTCTAATTTATGTTACTATATGTTGTTTCTGTATTTCGTTTATTACATTATAATTTTATTGTTGTTATCCTTTTTCTTAAATATTATATAATGCTTTCTCTATTATTTGGTTTTTTTTTTTTTTTTACTTTTGTATATTCTTTTGCAAATTACTTTGATGTGCAGTACTTGAAAGTTGAATCGAGAATCTTTCAAAAACAATATAATAAATAAAAAGGTCACCATACGCTCTCCATTTTTTTTTCCTTCCTACCATACAAATTCTTAAAGTCAAATACAAATAAATTTTGTGACCTTTCAAATTTTGAATAGATAGACAGATGACGTATATATAAACTAGTCGAAAAATTTGACAGGTTAATTATAATTAATATAATTAATTCCTTCATCCTTAATCCTTAATCCGAAAGCTAACTTTTCATTTTCATTATATTATATATAAGTTTCTTCATTTCATTATTATATGTTTCCTTTGTAATGGGTATGTGGACAAGAATACGTTTAATATAGTTTATTGTTCTTCTTTAGTTGCATCCACATCAATAGTTCACTAGAAAAGCTAACTGCATATGTCAATATCTTTCATGGAAAAAAAAAAAGATTTTGGGTACGTTTAAGGCGGAGTCAGGCAGTATCAAAGGATTTATTTGAATTTTTTCGATAGAAAAATATATAATGCATATATAATAAATAGTACACCTTTATTTTCTTCGAATGTCTCGTTAGTGAATATTATGACTCGTCACTAGATACATTTGAATAATCATTTTAGTTTACAACGAATTAATATCTTTCTTTCTTCTTTCTTCTTTTAAAAAGTATTTCGTATGTGTTTAACAATTAAAAAAAGAAGTGTTTCTTTGTGCACTACTGTATGTAGCATCTATATTACAATGAAGTATATGCTCTCCAAAAGAAAAAGTGGTGTATATAGTATTCTTTTGTTCTTTCTTTTTCGTATTCATGTCTTCTAGTGCATAAAATTGCATTCACTTTTCCAAATTATTATGATTAATTATTACTATATATTGTTCAAATTTAGTTTCCCCTAGTAAAGATTTGGAAGAAAAGTTGTATATTCTGTTTACAATGTCATGCGTTAGTTTTTGTTTATTGAATTTTCTTGAATAAAATAATATCTAATACATTAATATGCAATACCTCAATACTAGTTCTGAAATTCTTTTGGAAATGGATTATTTAAGTACAACAACAATATATTCAGTGAACTCTTACAAAGTGAGGTCTAAAAAAAAAATATTTAGTGAACTCTCACAAAGTGAGGTCTGAAAAAAGTAGAGTGTCGCAGTGTGTGTAGGCTTTACTATTACCTCTTCGAGGTAGAGAGATTATTTTCGAAAGGCCCTCGGCTCAAGCAAATCAAATTAGCAGTAATTAAAAAAAAAGGTAATGGAGAGAAACATGACAACTAATAGCAAAACAATAGTAAGGAGTATATATGCAAGAAACCGCTACAACAATAAGGTATGGTCACCTAAACACAATATACCACAGATGTTATCAGATACCAAAATACACCGACTACAAGTCTACAACTGATACAGTTCTCTATACTATCACCAAGCCAAATACATAAATAAGCTAGTAATACGACAACTCTCAACTATCTACTAATCTCTTATTCTTATCCACGACCTTCATATCCTCCTATCTAAAGTCATGTCCTATATAAGTTGAAATTGCATAATGCTATATCTAATCACCACTCCAAAATGGATCATTTTAGGTAATTGATAAAAAAGATTACTATATATATATATATATATATAGTTAGTTAGTTAGTTTCACTTCCACATGTTATGCTACACAGTCAGCATATTGTTGAGATTTAATTTTCCTTATAAAGATTTGGAAGAAAAGCTTGGTTGAATCCAGACAAAATTCTGAAAATTTAATTAATTATTAAAATATATACAGATTTATTGGAACCCACCATGTAAAATTATGAATTGATTTTAAAAAAAACCTTTCTATTATACATTTTATTTTATTATTGATGTCAGCTTAATTTGTTAGTAGAAAGTTGATAGATGGTGATATGTTTGTGTTTCTACGTGCACTAACGTAATGCTCCACCAACTAAATAAGGCTTTAAATTATTCCCCATAATCAAAGGAAGAAAAAACACTAAAATAAGCTTACATAAGCAAATGCACTATCCACATTTTCCTCCCCGCTACAACAAAATCAATTTTTAGTAGCAACATATATATATATATATATATATATATATGTATATATATATATATATATTAGTAAAGAGTACGTGTTAAACTTTATCAATATTAGTTAATTGTCATTTGATTTAATGTCGTTGTAATGTTAATTACCACTAAAATTACATATTTAACAATAACTAAGCTATTATTATTAATGAATTGTCCTAAAGATCATTTTTGATGTAGTAACCCTCTCCTTTGGTTTGGTTAAATGTTATTAATTAATAAAAATAGTAATTTATTATTTTTAACGATAGATATTGGAGACTCACTCTCTATAAAATCAGTATTCAAAAAGCAATAAATTATAAAGTTGGAAATTATTACGTCGTCTATGTAAAGAATAATGGATTTTTAAATATATATTTTTTTTAAAAATAGTCATTCCTAAGTTACCATAGAAGGACACAAACAAGTTTTTCCTTGATAAAAAATGTCAAACAATGAATAAAAATAAATTATGAAAGGTTTTGCAAAATTTAATTATAATTATAATTTTATTCAACATGTAATGCACTTAAAAGGGATAAAAGAATATATTAACATTTTTTATTATTATATTTGTTTAAGGAGGGATAAACCTTACCTTTTTGTGAGGAAATATACATTTCATGGTGTACTAATTTCGTGTGTAGAAAACAAAGTATACGTATGTGTGTACCATATATACTAATTGAGTATAAGTTTGATAATTTAATTTTTTTTTTTTAATTGGTAATATTACGTTTTACTTTATGTGGACAGACAAAATAATTGCTCTAAATTGATTAGAACTCATTATCTCACCCACTTAATTCATCCTTCGCTCATAAACCAATCGCTCGGGGTTAGGATTGGTAAAATAGTTTTTAAAATATATATATGGATATTATCCTTATTATTCATTAAAAATGAATATTCTTCAGGTGATTTTTCTTTTAATCAATCCTGAGGAGTTCTACTTTATTATTCAGGTAGAATGAAATGACTCTCTATCACCTTTTCTTTCGGTGAAGGCTTGAAAGCTGCTTGATTAGATGTGATTAGAATTCGATTACTTTGTTCTTTGTGAACCGCTTACTCCTTTATCTCACTTATATTACACTTCCTTTTGAATGTGCACCTGACAAGCAAAGATTCTCGGAATCATTTTTATGGCTATGAAGCAATCAATCCTTCGTAGTCTTTTTTTTTGTTTTATGCTATTTCATCATAGGTTGTTGGAACTTGCTTCTTAGCACAACATATGGCAACTGGGAAGAGAATTCAAAAATGGATAATATGAATATTTATATGATCAATATTCGATACTCATTTGTCTGCTTGTTATTTTTTATAAGTTTATATTTTATAAAAGTTAAGTTTATTTTATTTTTAACTTGTATTTTAATTTCATTTGGACATATCCGCTGGTTAACTTATTTTTTTCATTTTGAATATAGATGGATTAAAATTGTATTTTTTTTTGTTTAATTTATTTACAATCTATCTATATTGATCATTCTGACTCTTTCGATTGTCACTCCTACTCGATATGGATGTTAATCATGGATACAAGTAGAGAAAATGCTACTTCCTTTTTAGCATGTCAAGGATTTTGGTGCTAAAAATATTATATTCACATAAAAATACATAATAAATAATAAGTATATATTATAATTATAATAGGAAGAGGATGTTAATCTTTGGCTTTAACTAACTGATTGGTGTGTGATATTTTAAAAAGGATAAAGAGAGGCTTTTTTCCACATCCCAATTGACCCTTTCCCTCTTCAAAGATCAATGAGGTGATGTAATGCAACCAAAACCTAATTTATTCTTAGTGGAAATCCTATTTTTTGCCACTATTTTTCTACACCATGTTTTTTATTATTAAATATTTGATTGATCAACTTCAATATCTAGATTTTTGCTTCACCTAAATTGTTTTTTGTCCTCAACCCGTACGACAAGGTTGCGTTTCTTTTACTTAGCATTTTGGGTGATTACCTCATTAATTTGGCACCGTAAGGGTTCATTCAAATTTTCTTTATTAAAAAAGTTATAACATATGTATCTATGTAGTATGATTTTTTGAGTTAACAGTCTATTAAAAATAGTCTTTTTATCTCCAAAGTAGAGTAAGGATTAAAGTGTGCGGTTGTTAGAGAGCGCACACTTGTATTATGTAATTATATCCTCAACATGTACTCTCATGTGTTGAATTGATTTTTTTTTCACAAGTCAAGCATGTTGAAATTCTTTTTTGATAAGGATGACGGTGAGACTCGATTTCAGAACCTCTATCTGCTATGATATCATATTGAAGTGTGTGAGTGTGACCATCTCATCTCAAAGCTTAAACTGTTAACGAAAGCACACTTTTATTATATAATTATATTCTCAACACTTAATCCCATATCAAGAGGTCATTGGTTTTGTGGTTCATTACTAAAAAGTATTTAAATTTTTTGAGAAATATGTATTTTTGCATAGTAGGAGATATGAAAATAAAGCACATGAAATATTTGTGGAATCATTTTCTTCTGATGCTCAAAACTTTAAATATATATTAATTATGTTGAATTATTTCCTCCCAAAAATTAGAGCAATATTGTAATGGCCAAACTATTTCATGTTTGGCATTTTGCCAAAAGGATAATCATTAAATTAAGCTGTAACTAAGTGCAGATTAAGACACTATTAAGGAATCTACGTGATACTCCCTCTGTCTCTAATTATTTGTCCACTTTTGAATTGGCACACCTATTAAGAAAATAATTAATGACATAGTGAGTTTACCAGTTTACCCCTATTAATTATGAAGTGAATGAAAAGTTCTAAATTTTTAAAAATAATTAGTCATTTAATTGAGGGTATAATAGGTAAAAAGAATTTGTCATTTCTTGATTTGTTAAAATGGACAAGTAATTAGGGACAACTATAAAAGGTAAAATGGACAAGTAATTAGGGACAGAGGGGGTATCTTATTATAAGATTGCACATCGAACTTGGTAAGATCTGTTAATATTTGTTTATTCATACTAGATTATGTGGTTAGTAAAATAATTAATTAGTGATTAATGTTAACAACCTATATTAACTAGCGGACCCTCAGCATAAATGAGACCAAGGTAGAATAGTAGAATGTTCTAGAAATTGATTATTTTTTCTTTAGTATAAATATCACCATTCTAATATTTTTCTATCAAAATGACTTGAAAATAATCTCAAGTTGATTTACTGTAACTAGGGGTATCAGGTCAATTGTACATTTTGATCGATTATTTTTAAAAAATAGTAATTTTGTTTATGCTTTGAACGGTCTTAAAAAAATCAACTAACTTTATAATATTTTATAAATTAAGATGAACTATAGAATGTAAATTTCAATTTTATTATATTTATTAAAATACAAAAATATTATTTTTTATTGGCATTACATTGATTGTATTTCAAGAAAATAATGCATTTGCAGTAAAAAGAACAAAGAAAGGAAAATAAGTGATTTGAGGAAATGATATTAATATAATTAACGAACAGATTTAGAGAAGAAGTAAAAGAAGAAATTGAGAAATATTATAGGAAAAGAAAATAATAGCATTAAAGATAATATAATTCAAATATAAAGATCGATCAAGTACTATTCCCTCAAGTAATGTTCAATGACCTCTTAGATTAATGTCATATGAATCATAAAATAATTTAGGATTGAAATTCATTTCAAATTTTATACTTTAACAGAAAAAATGATAAAATTGAAGCTAACGATATCCATTAAAATATTTGTAATCTTTGACTCTTGAAAAGGTTTGTAGGCAAAATGTAAATAAATTTAAACTTAACAATTAAATAATTATTTTTAAAAAAAAATCATCTAATTGAGATAAACCTAATCATAAGGAATTTATCTATCTAATTCTACAAACTTCATATAAATATAAGAAATATGATCTAATTCTGTCACGTTAACAGTATGCTTTCGAGCATGCCTATATTTTTTAATCTTGTGCACGATAGATAAATTGTTATTTTCATGGTCATTCACTTTAATTGACAAATTATATCATATTTGGAGAGTTGAATTAGAAAAATAAAGCTGAGTAGTGTTTTTGATAAGCATCTAGTGCATTTTGCTTCTGCACTTAAAAGGAAGAAAAAAATCTAAATAATTTTAATGGATATCATTAGTTTTACTTTTATCATTTTTGACTCTTCTGTTAAGTGTAAAATTTGAAAAGAATCTCAACCATAAATTATTTTTATGATCCACGCGGCATTAATCTAAGAGATCAAATATTACTTGAGGGAATATCACTTGATTGGATCTTTTTCCGGCTATTGATGAAGGAAGAATTAAAGATGATTGTCTTAATGTTCTGTAATTATTTGGGTATAGATTCTTTTAATGTTCTTTAAATATTTAGGTATACTTTTTTATAAATAAAAATAGATATTGATGAAGAAAGAATTAAAGATGACTGTTTTAACGTTCTTTAAATATTTAGGTAAACTATTTTGTCTTTTAAAATTAGATTAAAATTGCTATTGATGATGAAAGAATTAAAGATGATTGTTTTAATGTTCTTTAAATATTTAGGCAAACTTTTATATATATATATATATATATATATATATATATATATATATATATATATATATATCAATTTGTTCGATAATTACATGTGCATAATTATTCAACTTTAAACATTATTAAAACCGTTTGGGTTATTATCTCAATTACTCTTTAATATTAATATGGTTCGATAATCTTTCAGTTATCTTTTAGAAAATCATCTAAGAGTCACACTATCATTAGAATATTTGATGTTTTATATTAAAAATAAAATAAAATAAGAACACACTTTAATATAATGCAAAAAACTATGCAATCGTCATGAACACTTGGGATATGGTTCTAAAATAAAATGCTTGTGATATAATGAGAAACTTAGGAAGAATTGATGGAGAGGTGTCTGGATTGATTTATTTTAAGTGATTTTAGTTTTTCAATTTTCTTTTTTTCCTTTTTATGGTTTTTTAAAAAGATAAAAGTGATTTTACGTTCTTATTTTTAAGCTAAAAAGTATAAAAATAAATTAAAAGATAAAATCTTTCAACTTATGAATTTTCGTTTTTAACTTGTAAATTATTTTTAAAAATTCAATCCAAAACACCCTTGAAGTCAACCACTAAAGAAAATGCATGACAATTTATCTGACATAAAAATAACAACTATCGGACCAGCTAAAATATACGTGAAATTAAAGAGTATAACTCTAAAAAGTGTGCAAATTTTATATGAGCATTCCATTAATTAAACTCAAAGTAAAGCTTTATAATTTGAGCATTTTACTGTCAATTATTATTTGGTAATTTACTCTTTTTTGCAAAATTATATCAGTGATACTATTCTTTAAAAAAAAAAAGTTACACCTGTAGTTCGATAATTATGGAAGATTTGGTATTTTATAGTTGTTTCCGTCAGAATTCACCCTAAAATTCAATTTTAAATTTTTAATGTTTCTATTTTATATTTATCATACAACATTATATTGCATGCATATAAATTAATTCAAATACTTTTAGAATTGCTTTGACACCCCCAACTGTAATAGTTATGCACGAAAATAATTTCACTCGATTAGAATCAAATCGTATAATATTAAATATTTGATTTCATAAACAAGTAAAATATGCAACAAAAATTGACTAGGCCATTCATTTTATGAACAGATTAACTAAATTCAATAAAGAAAACCACCCAAAAATGTGGTGCAACAGATGGGTTGCTGCTCCCTTAATCAAAGGTCTCGTGTAGATACGAAAAAATCCTTGGTTGAAAGTACTTTCCCCCGAATGGGGCCTACGCGGCATGAATCCAAATTCATTTGCTACCAATATGAGTATCGAACACTAAATGGAAACCAAAAAGAAAAAAATCCAACAAAGAAATAATTTGGAAGGCCAAAACTATAGTATATATAGCAAAAGCTTTTATATATAATATATCATGATTTTAATTTAGCATACCAATCAGCACTAGCTAGTGCTTGCAACTATTTTTAGTGGATATTCTTGTAATCCTTTTGGCACGATATAAGCTATAGCTAATTTCAATCACATGAAAGTACCACATGGATGTACGATAAATAAAAACGTTTAGGCATGGAAATAGGACTATTTTGTTTTTATTCCCACCAAAAATGTGAACAAACGGTAAATAAAAATAAAATTAATCATACATGAGGAATAAGGTTCAAAATTTAAGGGAGTAAAAAAGACCGATTCAATTCAAAAAATAAAAATTGCTAGACATATTAACCTGGATGTTATGTTTATATATACTGGTAGGATTATTATTGCATACGAATGTATACGATTGCATTATATTAAAAGTGAGGAGTATCTTGAGCGTATTAATATGCACTAAGATTTTTTAGAGATCAATTGCAAAATGGGAAATTCAATTCTACAAGGAACCATGGTACGAAAGTTAACATAAAATTTTAAATGGAATTACTTTATACGTAAAATTCTTGTGTTTGATATATATTCTAAAATTTACTTTCTTGCATAGCTCTTCAAAGAACCAAATACATAGGCCTTCAGCCAATTAAATCATGGAGATAATTAGTATCAAAGTTTGATACTTGAATAAAAATTAGCACCCTTGAAAGATTGAAGATAATTGCACCTTCTGAAATACAAGAAAGAACTATCAATCACAAGGCCATTATATTTCTATGGAGAACACTGTATGAAAAAAATTAAATATCGTCTTGTAAATCTGCAAAGGACATATGGGATCGATACTCTTTAACATCAAAAACTAAAAATTTATATCTAAATTCACATTAAAAAAAAACTAAATAATTTGTCCCTCATATTTCGAATCATATCACATAAAGCACAAGACCAAAGGATATTAATAACAATTATATAAAATCTTCTCATACTCATCCATATATACTAATTTAATAAACTAACCCTTTATTTTAATTTTTCTAATAAGAAGTTTTTGGCTTGCGTAGGCATCCACACCTTAGTGCCCTAGCCCCACAAGGATCCCACTAATCTTCACGTGCTGTCCCACAAAATCATCTCTATAAAAACTCAATTTTTCCACTTATTCGTAGTACGTGACACAAAAATAAAATAGACAAGGTTATAAATATAAACGTCATTCATCTTCTCTCCAAAAATAATAAAAATGGCAACAACTTCTAGCTTTGAATCCATTAGAGCTAGAGTTGTGTGGCGGACTTGCCTAGCCTCCGCCTTTCGAACCGCCTTGGCTTGTTCGATAGTTGGTGTAGCCACCCTTTTCGGCCCCGAAAGTTTCAAGACTCAAGTCGCATTCCCTGCTTTTTCATATGTTACCGTTATTCTAATCGTAACTAATGCCACCTTAGGTGACACTTTACGTAGTTGTTGGCTCGCGCTATACGCAACGATTCAAGGTGTTTGTCCCGCTATACTAAGCCTGTGGTTGATCGGCCCGGGCCGACTCACGGCCAGCACCACGGCTACGGCCGTGGCGCTGAGCGCGTTCGTGGTGGTCCTGCCCGAAAAAACTCACTTGATAGCGAAGCGTATAGCGCTAGGGCAACTTGTGATTGTGTATGTCATAGCTTATATTAACGGTGCGAAAACCGAACCGGTTATGCACCCGGTTCGGGTCGCGGCTAGCACCGCGGTTGGAGTTGTGGCTTGTGTTTTAGCATTGTTGCTTCCTTATCCTAACCTTGCTTGTTGTGAGGTGAGAATTAATTAATTGATAAGTAGCACTAATATTTTTTTAGTAGTATTTGACTATATAAATGTCATTAAAAAAAAGTTAGTATCAAATTCATTATTACACTCGTTTCATTTTCAAACATTAGATGCACTAAATATTTTGTCTTCGAAAATTCAATACTTATACTTATTATCAGAAACAATATTTCTATCTTGTGAACGCAATATCCTTCTGATCATATCCTACTTATGAAATTATACTGAATATGTTATTGATTAACGTTTATAGGTAAGAGAGAAAAGTAAGCTCTTCGTGGAAAATGCTACCGAGAGGATTAACTTGTTTGTGAAGGCTTTTTCAGCTGAAGACAACACTTCAGCACTTGCTTTAATTTCTCAAGCCAAGTCCTTAGTTAACAATGGACCCAAACTTCTCCAAGCCATTAAATCCAAGCAGGTAACCGTCAATTTATGTGATACTATTTGATTACGAAAAAACTTTTCAAACTTCTAGTCTAAATTACATTTTAAATATGTGTACCGACTATTAATCATTTCATTTAGGATAAAATGTCATTTACACTTTTTGTGACGGACTTAGAATTAAAGTATGTCACGTAATTATAGTGGAAAGTGGTTATAACTTTTTTTTTACTTGAATTGGTAACAGGAAAGCATGAAGTGGGAAAGATTGCCTTTCAAGTTTCTAAGACCATATGGAGAGAATCCAGGGGACAAATTTCAAGAAATCCAAACACCTTTAAGAGGGATGGAAATTGCATTGGAAAATTCCCCTTCACTATTCCCAATTAGTATTCTCAACATAGAGCTAAAAGATGGTCTAGAAAAACTAGGAGATCACATCTCAAAGCAAATCAAGAACATGTCTCTAGACGAGTCGCCAGCAACTGTCCCAGAGTCAAATGCACATGATGCAGAAAAGTTCCTCCAGACACTTCAAACCATTCAACCAACAAAAAAAGACCTCCCCTCTTTATTTTTCCTTTTTTGCCTAAAATTGTTGTTACACAAACCAACTTTCCCTTTATCATCCAAAAAAGGAGTTGACATTGAAATTGAATCCATTGGTTCCAACAAACAAGTTGATGAACATCAAGAAGGATTTATTAAAAAGACATGGAACAATTTGGCAATTACTATAAATAGTAGAAGATTTATGACATCTTTTAAATGTTCACTTTCTTTAGGCCTTGCTATTTTTTTTGGATCAATTTATAGCAAGGAAAATGGATTTTGGGCAGGGTTGCCTGTTGCAATAAGCCTTGCAGCAACAAGAGAAGCAACATTTAAAGTTGCTAATGTCAAAGCACAAGGGACAGTATTGGGAACAGTTTATGGTGTCTTAGGATGTTTTCTCTTTGAAAAAATTGTGCAAATAAGGTTCTTGTCTTTGCTTCCTTGGTTCATTGTCAGCAGCTTCTTGAGCCGTAGCCGGATGTACGGCCAAGCAGGTGAAAATTCTTTTTTTTAATCGTCCCAATTTATCTCAAGGTGTTTTACTAGGCACGAAATATAAGAAAAACTTTTAAAATTTTAAAAATGAATTGTTAGATGTCTTTTTATTTTTGACATACTAAAAAGGAGAGAGTACTAAGTTAACATACATAAATAGTGTCATTTCTAGTAAAAAAAAATAGTCCTCTATAAAGAGTTAGAAGTCCAATACTAAATATTTTAAACCAAATTGGGTAGAGTACACATTATATTATATCACTTTTATGTGTTGTAGCTAGCTAGCAGATAATTTGTCTTGTTATCAAGATTATAATATTGCTCCACATTTTAACAAGATGTATCCGTTAATATCTTTTATATAACCTGATAGTGTAAAAAACTTATTTGCACATCTTGAAAGTAAAATAGCATAACAATAATCATATCAGCTAATTTAAATCTTGAATTTGTCTCTGATGTTCTTTATTTCGCTTTGTGTGATCAGGTGGGATTTCAGCAGTTATTGGGGCAGTACTGATTCTAGGTAGAAAAGGATTTGGTCCTCCAAGTGAATTTGCCATAGCAAGAATAACAGAAACATTCATTGGATTATCATGTTCCATCATGGTTGAAATTTTGTTCCATCCAACAAGAGCTTCAACATTAGCTAAAATTCAGCTCTCCAACACCTTCAAAATCTTGCACGAATGCATCGACTCAATAACCTTATCGTCCTCTAACAAAAACAACTCCGAGGAAATTCAAAAGAATCTGAAATTCCATGTAAATGAATTGGGAAAATTCATAGCGGAAGCTGAGGCAGAGCCCAATTTTTGGTTTTTACCTTTTAATAGTGGTTGTTATGGTAAGGTCCTGGGGTCCTTGTCAAAGATGATGGAGTACTTACTTTTCGGGTCAGAAGCACTAAGATTCCTCCAACAGCATTCAACAAGTTCAATCGACTGGAATAACTTAGATGCTGACCTAATGCTTTTTAAGGATTTAATAAGCACATCCACTAAATGTTTCGAGGAGGTTAGTTTGGTAAAATCACTCGCGATACTTGACAAGGAATTTGAGAAAAAGAAAAATTCAATTGATCTTGAATTGGGGAAAAAATCATCATCATATAATATAAGGTCCTCATCATCAAGTGAAGATGGAATTTTGACTTCTTATCTTCAACATTCAAATGAACTTGTGGATTATATAGTCAATGTTGGTGATAATAAAAATAGTGATGAAAAACTCAAAGGCCAATTGGTTTTAAGTTTGAGTGCTTTGGGTTTTTGCATGGAAAGTCTTGTGAAGGAAACTAAAGAAATTGAGAAGGCAATTAAAGAACTTGTACAATGGGAGAATCCATCATGTCATGTAAATTTGTATGACATTTCTTGTAAAGTAAGGGCTTTAGCCAATACTGAAACAAATTGAAATTGGAAAAATTGGTTGTTAAATTACTTTTCTTATAAATTTCTTAAGCATAGATTGTGATTCATTTTTTATCGATAATAAACAGATAATCAGTGACGTAAACAGAAATTTGCATTGTACAAGAAAATTGAAGATGATTCACTTATATGTATGTATACGTACATAAATAATACAATTTTTTGTCGCGATAGTCGCATGTCATGTTAGGTTATCAAAAATTTAATTTTTACGAAACAATATCAAATATACTATATGGATGTATGCAAGATTTTGTCTTTTTAAGAATATTGTGTCATTCCCTCCGTTTCAATTTATTACATGACATTTTTTCGTTTTTCGAAAGTAAATAACTTGACTAATTATCAAAGTTGATTAATTAAGTTAGATCAACTCAATATTTTAAAAGTAAAATTTATATATTCAAAAACTATGTGAAAAGTACACTAAGCTGCAATTTTTCTTATTTCAATATCTTATAGTTTGAATTCACAAAATGATAAGTAAAAATAAATAAATCAAAATTTTAATATAGTAAGCAAGTACTCCTTGTGTTCCAATTTATTTGATTTGACTTGCATCGAATTTAAAATATCATAGATGTTTGTGTGACTAAAATTCATCTTTAGAGCAATTGTCTATTATAGAAACACCTCTCTTTTTGAAACTGATTAAATTTACTAAATATAGAAATGTGTCTATTCGACAAGAGTCGAGTGAGTTGATTTAGTAGGAATGACCTTTCCAAATCGAGAAGGCTAGCTTAGCTAGATACCTTAATTGCACTTTGCTCACCTATGTAACCTCTTCTCGGCTTTTCCGGGTTTGATGTCATCACATAATTAAAAGCGGTAGTAGTGGAGTGCTAAATATAAAGTTTATTTTAATCAAATATTTCAGGTTCGAGTATTTTTAAATATGAAGTTATTTTTTTATTAGGAAGTGTTTTATTCTTAATGTGAGACTTCTCATAGTTAAGCTCCAGTACGGATATCGAATATCAGAAGTTTTACCCTCAATGTGAGACTTTCCATAATTGAGCTTTAATACAAATATCAAACATCGGATGAAAAACAAAAAAAAAGTGTGCATGCATGTCTTCAACTAGTTGCAACACCGGATGACGATGATCTATGTACAAAGTTTAAATTAAAATTATTAAATTTTATTGAACTCGTATATAGTATAGCCGTCCCCATGTAACATGGAATATCTAACGTTTCTAAATTTTAAAGGCCACCATAGTCTCGGACCTCGAAAGAATTCTTTTGGAGCAAAATGTGGGGTATGAAAGAGCTATTAATTATTGTATATACTTGTTAATTATTGTATTTTATAAAATATATATTGTTAGATTTAATTAGCTAATTCTAGTAAGTTAGACTTTTTCGACTCAAAATAGCTATTACTTTTTTCTCTTCGGGAGTCAATTTGACTAATTTTTGAAGAACTAGATTTACTGAATATTTTAAATTTAAATTTTAGATATTTAAAAATAATATGAAAAATACTACTTATAAATTTCAATTCTTCTCATATTAGTATGATTAAAAAATATATATACTCCATAACGTATAGTTTATGTGACATGATTTCTTCTTTAGTCCGTTCAAAAAGGATGACACATTTCTATATTTAGTAACAATTCAACTTCAAAATATCAAATTTATCTTTAATGAGGTGATTTATAGTCACACAATATATATAACTTGTTTTCGACCATAAGTTTCAAAAGTCTTTCTTTCTTAAACTTTATGTCATATCAAACAATGTCACATAAATTGGAACGAAGGAAATATGTTAAAATGTTAGTAATTGAAGTTCATGAAGTTTGACTATCAAAAAATAAAACAAGACAATTAACAAGTATTTTGAAACAGAGAAAGTATCGCAGTAGGACTGACCCCTTCATGCATGTTGTTATAATCACACAAACATGTATGACTTGTTATAGATCACAAGTTTCAAAAGTTTTTCTATTTTTTTCAAGTCAAACAACATCACATAAAATTGTTGGCAAAGAGAATGTTAATCGAAGATCATGAACCTTAACTTTCGAGAAATAAAATACAATAATTAACAAGTATTTTGAAACGGAGGAATTACTAACTATGGTTGAATCCCACAAGTAAAAGGTAGCCATGAAAAAAGAACCTTTTGTCAGCTCTTAATTAGAAAAAGAATGCAAGACTTCTAAGTACATTCAAGTAGTAATGCTAGAATTCAAAAAGATTTTTCCAAATCTCAAATATTCCATATAGCTCTCCCTTTTTCAATTCTTTTTTTCTTTTTAGTGGTGCAAAAACATATCTTAGCTTAAAGTTTCATCATTATAAAAACATTAAATCTATGATTTGGTTTGTGAAAAGAAAAATAAATAAAGTGAAAAGTGAAGGGAATAACATAAAAAAGACAACATTATATGATAGACAAAACACTGTAAAAAGAATCCTATTCCTATTTAGTATTTACAATCTACACAATATCTTTTAGTCACTAATCTAGTAATCATAATGACACTAGATCAAATAAGATATATAAATATAAAATAGATATAATTAAAATTCTTAAGCACTAACAAAGTTATGTATACCCTATAGAATTTTTTTAATAGTCTGAAAATATTATATAGTAGTACTTATTTGCTGCATCGTGTGCTCTGACGAAGGGATCTTTGTGCTCCATTATAAATTGTATATAAGAGAACTTACTTTTAGTTTAAGTCATTCATGCTGCGTCTATCTATAAAGTGTTATACTGCTTCATAGAAGTATACTTTGCTTAATCACTTTGAAAACAAGTCAAGAAAAATCAATATATTTGATAAATATAAAAATATTTAATTTTTTACATGATATTATTTTTTAGAGGTTGCTTGGTGGATTGCATTTTCCTTCTACTTATCAAGACTATAAAAGCACCGATCGTGGTACAAAGATAAAGTACATAATCATAATTAGTGAATTAATTAAACAAACACATGATAGGAGATTAAGTACATCAAAAGGTGACAAAATGTGTCAAAGCTGATTCATGTATTACCATGAGTTTGCTTTTAATTAAATTAAAACAGCTGTAATGAACTCTTGATTAAAGTTAAGTTCCTTTTTATATCCAAAATATAAAGATATCTTGAAAAATAGAGTAACTTTTATTCACTAGCAATTTGAAAAATAGTTTACTATCATATTAAACGAGATAATTTCATTCAACTACTTATGATATTGATAAGGACAGGATAAATTACCTTTAAAAAATAAGGTAAGTGACATGTTATAATATATTAGCATACGTCAATAATGTAAAACTCATTTATATCATTCATGTAATATATTGAGAAAAAACAATTTCAATCTGTTTTGTATTTATTTTTTTTAAATAAAAATTATCCCAAGCTATCTAGGATGTTATATATCATGAGGAAAATACAAGAAGGAAGACTTCGTCTTACCTCCGAATATAACACAAGGATAACATAAACGGTCCAACCCTCGCAAAAGACCTACACATATAATTAACTAACAAAAAAGTTCGCCTTTGCTATATTTGTGCCTTATAGAAGGCATTTGGCTCTTGTCAAAAAATTGCGTTACTTTTCTTTTTAATCTATTTTAAAAAATATATATTTATTTTTCTTTTTTCCTGACGTCTTTTTAATTAAAATCATATAAACAAATTGAAATGCAAAAAAATAGTATAAATTAAAACTTGAATTTTGTCCAACAAGCATTATGGCATATGCCTTAATCAGCATTTAAAAACTACAATATTAACCACGACAAGAGAATCAAATCTTTTATTTCTTATCATAAAGTTACCAAAAATATAAATGCAATACAATTGAAAGCGGAGTCAAAAAATTTAGTTTATATATTTTGAATCATAATAACCCCATTTTACTGAATTTTGAATAAGTTATTTATACATATTAATAATTCTTTTAATATAAATATAAATTTTGAGCTAAAATTATTAAATTTTATCAAATCCATAACTACTCTAACCTATCAAAATAAAGCCAAAAGAAAAGCTTATGCTAAGCGCCGCGTAATTTTATAAAAAGAAATATAACTGCGACTGCTCATGTTAAAAAGAAGAATCATTTTAGCTAGGGCGGCCTGTGGCTCACTAAAAGTTGATTAAAATAATTTTGAAAGAAGGTGATCACAATGAATAATTTTATTTATTTTTTAGTCCGACTATTCTGAATTTGCACGGCATAAGAAAAATGTCCTTTATCAAAAACAAAATTCATATTTTAAATCGAAATTGGAAATTTTTATTGGACCGTGATGACCGACCAACTAAAACTTAAGGGGAAATTTCTCAATAGCCACTAAAGATAACTTAATTAGGCTCCAACTATAGTTTGCTAAAGACAATTCGAGCTACGTGTTAGAGGGAGGAGAAAGGTGAGCGAGATTGGGAGAGGGAGGAAAGAGGCAAGCGAGAGAGTGCAGAGAGTGGAGAGAGGTGAATTATATTTGTATATCTGTCGAATTGTATATGTATATCTATCATAGAATTGTATATATATAATTGGTATACATATATATTTGTATATCTGGCGAGTGAGATTTGGGAGAGGGAGGAGAGAGGCGAATTGTATTTGTATATTTGTCATATAATTGTATATGTATAATTTGTATTTGCATATGTACAAGAGATGAGAGAACGAGGGAGAGGAAGAGAGGAGAGAGATGCACATAATTATAGCTAAAAAGAGGTTGCGAGTGGTAATTAATTCAAACCATAACTATGTTAGCTAATTAACTAGTATATGTTTGTTTATTCGTGTAATTTTCCCAAAATTCTTAATGGGATTGAAGCATCTTCTTGGAATTACTAAGGAGGTACGAAAGTATCCAGGCTTGCTTTTGAAGATGAAGTAAACATGGTCATGGACCAATATCTCGATATTGTTGAAGTTATGAATAAACACTTTACCCTAATTAATTGAGAATGAGCTCGAGCCTAATATCTTTGACTAAGAGAGGAACAATCCTACCAACTACATCACATTTGTTGGTGAGAATAATTATTTATACTACTGCAAGTTGCACACCACAACATTTTGGCCCCAAAAAAAGAACAACTTTTTTTGGGATTAACATTTTAGAGAAGTTTTCAGAGAAGTTTGTTGGAAAAGTTCTTTTTAGAACATCGTTTGGATGCCACAAACACTTGTCTAAAAAAATAAAATAAGGGATAATAATTTTCGGATGGGATATGATACTATATTTTATATATCCTTTGTATAACAAAATCATATTTTGTATTAAACTCTATATTCATTTCTAGTAATAAAAGTATATATATTACATAATCTTTTTAATTTTCGGAAAAGGGTCAAAAATACCCTTAAACTATTCGAAATAGATCATATGTACCCTTAAACTATATTTCGGCTCAAAACTACCCTTTTCGTCAAATTATTGGGTTAAAAGTGCCCTTCTTATTAACGAAAGTTGTTAAATGCCATGTGGATGCCACATTGCACGCCAATAGGGTTCCACTGCCACATAGACTAAACGGAAAAGGATCAAAAATACCCTTAAACCATCCGAAATAGCTCATATATACCCTTAAACTATATTTCTGCTCAAAACTACCCTTCCCGTCAAACTATGGGTCCAAAGTACCCTTCTTATTAACGGAAGTTGTTAAATACCATGTGGATGCCACATTGCATGCCAATAGGGTTCCATTGCCACCTAGACTAAATCTTAATTACTCTTTTTTTTCCCTCATTTCATTATTTTCCAGAAATGATTTCACCCCTTCTCCCTCATTTCGCGGCTAGGGTTTCACAATTTTCTTCGTGGCTGAGTTTCAAAGTGGATATTCGTGATTGTAGGTTAGTAAATATTTTTTCTTATTTTATTATGTTTACGATTTCAAAGCATGATAGTTAGGATTTCACAACTTTCCCCTCATTTCGCGGCTAAGGTTTCATAGCTTTCTTCGGGGCTAGGTTTCAAAGTGGACATTCCTAGTTGTAGGTTAGTAAATCTTTTTTCTTATTTTATTATGTTTACGATTTCAAAGCATGATAGTTAGGATTTCACAACTTTCCCCTCATATCGCGGCTAGGATTTCATAGCTTTCTTCAGGGCTAGGTTTCAAAGTGGATATCTGTGGTTGTAAACATAATAAAATAAGAAAAAAGATTTACTAACCTACAACCACAAATATCCACTTTGAAACCCAGCTAGCGACGAAGAAAACTATGAAACCCTAGCCGCGAAATGAGGGAGAAGGGGTGAAATCGTTTTTGGAAAATAATGAAATGACGGGAAAAAAAGAGTAATTAAGATTTAGGGATTTAGTATATGTGACAGTGGAACCCTATTGGCGTGCAATGTGGCATCCACATGGCATTTAACAACTTCCGTTAATAAGAAGGGCATTTTTGACCCAATAGTTTGACGGAAAGGGTAGTTTTGAGCCGAAATATAATTTAAGGGTAAATATGAGTTATTTCGGATAGTTTGAGGGTATTTTTGACCCTTTCCCTTTTATTTTTTAGTCTCACTATGACATATTATTCACAAACCAAACAACCCTTATTAAAAATAGGGAAAAAGAACAAATGTACTCCGAACTATCGTAAATGTTATACAAATACCCTATGTCATACTTTTGGGACATTGGTCCCCCTGCCGTTCAAAAATTATAGCATATACGGCACCAATATCCCAAAAATTAAATATTGAACCGACGAATAAGATTGCGCCACGTGTCCCTATTTAGTCTTCCGTTAGAGTGACATATAAAAACAAACTTCTTGTGGCTGCTGGGATTTGAGCCCAGGTCTCCACGGCCACAACGTGGAATTCTTACCACTAAACTACAGCCACTTTGTTGTTGAGATGGTCAAGTTTAATAATCTTAAATAAATATCTTATGCGATAAGTCTAATCTAATTAGGAAGAAATATATCCAGCTAGATGATTATCCATGGTATGTGAAGAAATAATTTATATTTTATTATTCGCAATAAGATTGTTAGAAATGATAACAAGATATTTTATCTTTTTTGCTTTTTAAGAAATAGGAATGAAACATCAAGATTCAGTTAACATAAGATTCCATAATAAAAAAAAATACAAGAAAAAAAGTATATGAACTAGTCAATTATTATAATTTTTTTTTCTAAGCTTAAGTTTATATCCAGGAAGCAAATATATATATATATATATATATATATATATTTGAAAAAACAAGAATTTATCTTAATGAGATGCATGCAAACATGTTGAATTGAATCCTAAACATACCATACACATTGATTCCATTAAGTACCAAAGTTTAAGAAGATATAAACAATAAATTTGACTTATATATGTAATTTGTTGGAAGAAAAAACACTATCATGAAAATAGTGGGGAATACTTCAAAGCTTGAGGTGTGTTCAAGACATTGTCCTTAAGGATATTTCAACAAAAATAGGTATATTTTCCAGAATTCAACAAGTTCTTTTAATATAAAATTTAACAAAAAATAAATAGAGAAGGAAACTCAACACAAAAAAAAATATATATATTAAGAAAAGAAGAAAGAAATTATTTTTATATTTCTACTCTACCAAATGAAAGAACTTACCTATAAATAGGTAAAAAGAAGAAAAAAAAAACTTATAAGAGTTAGATTGTATGCAGAATAAATGACAATAATGGTCATAGAGAGCCTAAGGATGATGGTTAATGAAGAATAAATGTTCTGTTATAAGTAAATGACTTGTACAGCCAATAGCATCACCTAATGTCCAGAGCTAAATTCATATTGAGACGGGCGGCTCAAGTAGATTAGTGGCCCGAAGTCAAAACTAAATGAAGGTCTTAAATTTAAGGGCAAATTACAGAAATCACATACTTTTAAGGTAAATTACAATTTATCCCTTAAAAGTTTATAATTACAGAAATCCCTCAAATGGATACAATAATATAAGCTCTGATACATTAATCTGATGCGCGAGATACATTAATCGTTAAGTAAGATACATTACATTTTATACATGATACACCAATCTGATGTACATTTTATACATGATACACTAATCTGATGCGCGAGATATACTAATCTGATGTGCGAAAATGAGGGATTTTGGAGATTTGTAAAACTTATAGGGGATCATGGTAATAAGTAAACTAAAAAGTGAGATTTCTGTAATTTTTTCTAAATTTAAATTGTTAGTAAGTTTTATATAATTGATTTATTTTGATATATTTTTTCAATTGATAATATAATTATTCTTGTTTTACATTATCTTTCACGAGACATAGTACTCCAAATATCTCAAATTTCTTTTAATTATTTTTTCATTTTGTATGAAAAGTTTACTTTTCTGCCAATATTTTTATAAAAAAAAATAAAAAAATTTACGCGAATTGAAAAATATTACTAGTGTATTATTTAATACAGTTATAGTTTCATATAATTATGAACCATGGCTACAGTTTAATGAAATTTACTATAAAGAATCTCAAATATTTGTATAAATTTTATTTGTATATATTAGTTTTTATACATTTATATATGTATTAATAATTTTTTTTATTATACTATATATATCTATACGTACTTGTGTATATACAAACTTCCATTTCTGGTGTTTGGTTGTATATTTTTTTCTAGTATATTATCACCCACGATACTTTATACAAATAAATTATATAATTTTAACACTTCTATACAATTACTTTTTTATCTATATTAATAGTTTGTATACAATACATTACAAATAATTGTATATAATATATTACTTGTATAAACCCAATTTGAATATTTTGTTTTAAAAAAAAAACAGCTAAATATACAAACGAAAATTAGTAGTTAATGTCAATTAGATGAAGTTTTTTTTAAAGAAATGGCTTCAAATATACAATAAAGTAATTAGTTTGCAACAAATATAATCAGAGTTTTATTTACATAAGAAATAGCCAAAAATCATAGAAAGTATACACCGACTATACATTATGATACACTCAACAAGCAAAATACAATTTACTATATATTAGTTATACATTGATTATACATTATGATACACTTAAAAAGTTGAATATAGTCTAACTATACATGATAGGACCCCGCAAAATTCAAGTGTCTTCTTCAAAAATAGGTCTTACTTTAGGGGGTAATGATATATTTTCTAGCTAAAAGATATAAAACTTCAATAAATGAAAGGGCAACTATGGAAAAAAATTCAAACATCCATCTTGAACTTTTAACAATTCAATTATTTTGAACAATGAAAAAAACCTCAAAAATTAAGTTAATATGAAATAAAGGGAGTATAATAGTGTATGTATATTGTACGTAAATTTAATATAAAGCATGTACAATCTATACACTTAGTTGATTGAAGTGTTTCGAACATTATAATTTATCAAAGAATAGAAATTGGTTGTGTCAAAGCAAAAACAGAGGTGCCTTTTATTGGCATATTTTTGTATATCAAACGCATACCTAAAAAGATATTTTTCTGCTTGTGTGTATTGCTAAATTATTAATGAGAAATGTAAAGCTAGAAAAAGTTTATGCTAAGATGGAAAGGAGAATGTCAAATTATATTCTAGGTAAAAAGACAAATAAAACATGTATGGGGTTTTAGTAATGGTGATTGGGAGAGGTGGGAACATGTATATCTATATTTTTATCATATATATACAAATAAAATATACGTGGTGTATATCTTCATTGACAAATTTAGATGTACTTGTGTCTACCTCTTTCAATCGCAGTTCAAAAATAATTTAAAATAGCATTTGTCCAAAAAATATAGATGGCATTAGGGGTGTACAAGCCAAATCGTAAAGTCAAACCCAAAAAAAAAAACAGATTTGTGGTTTGGTTTGGTTGGTTTGGCGGTTGAAAAAAAAAATCGACCACTCTTGGTTTGGTTTNAAAAAAGTCAAACCAAACCCAAACCAAACCGACATAATATATATATATATATATATATATATTATTTTATTTATAGATAAAAAATATTATTTATAATTTACTTTGTTAATATATTTTTAGTTAGTTTATAATTTTCANTTTAGTTAGTTTATAGTTTTCCATGTTTATATATTTTATTTCAAATTTGGGCTTATAATTTTTTTTGTATATGTATATATATATATATATATATAATTTTATTTTATTTATAGATAAAAAAATATTATTTATAATCTACTTTGTTAATATATTTTTAGTTAGTTTATAGTTTTCAATGTTTATATATTTTATTTCAAATTTGGGCTTGTAAAATTTGTAAATATTTTATTTTGTATTAAGATCCGAAGTTACAATTATATTGTTATTTTTCAAATTCGAAGTTAACAATTTACTTTGTAAATATTTTGTTTTGTATTCAGTTTGTCTGTAGCCTTTAATCTTATTAATTTAACATTATGAACGTTGGTATTAAAAAAAATATTTTGTACTCATGTGAATTTTACCGTCTTTTCGAAAATTTCTATTCATTTAACATTTTTAAGTTTAGCTTGTCACACAGGTAAGTGAAAATATATTTGATCTCTTTTTCAAATACCGTATAGTGGTAAAAAACCGAAAAACAAAAAAAAACTGAAAGAACTGACTAAAGCCGAAACTGAAAAACCAACTTTATGTGATTTGATTTGATTTCTAGATTTAATAAATCGACATAATTGATTTAGATTTTTTTAAATAAAAAACCAAACCAAACCAAACGGACGTATGTACACCCTTAGCTGGCATATATATAAAAGATGTAAAGGTGCATGTGTTATACTGATCATGAGAGACTGAAAAATTGACTAACACTCTGTTTGGATCATTGTTATCCATTATTTCATAATGTATTATATTGTATTGTACTTTATTATACTGTATTGTATGGTAGATACAATGTTTGGCTAGACTGTATTGTTTGTTGTAGTTTAATAACATTTTAATTATTTGGTTTGATTGTATCGTACTGTATTGTAATTTATAAATTTACTAAAATATCCTTAATTATTCTAGGGTAGGAGGTTTGACTAGAATTAAATAATATAAGGTAAAGGGTAAAATAGTATTTTGAAATATTATGTAAAGATATAAGTGGAAAAAGAAATTATGTAACAATGGAAACACACCAAATCGGTTGTTCCATAAAATAGGGGTTTGTTTTCATTGTTATGTAACAACGAAATTTAACAATGCATTACAATACATTTTAAGTAACAATCAAAATAAACATTGTAGGTATAGTAACGATACAATACAATACAATACATGGGTAACAGTGATCCAAACAAGGTGTGAGTGGTGAGTTAAATGAGAGAATAGAGTCAAAAGCAACCCAATGTGTTCCTCGGTTGATAAAGAGCTTTCCATGATATGAGTAAAACTATCTATCTACTCCCTCTGTTCCATTTTAAATGTCACATTTTTGCTTTGCACTTGCATTAAGATGTAACTTTACCCTTTTACTCATATTTAATATTTTCTTAAGTCAACTTTATTAATAAATGATAAGTTTAATTAACTATTCTATCAAGGGTATAATAGGCAAAATATGGTAATTTATGCATAAATTTTATAAAATGATAAATATTGTGATTCAGTTATTTATAGAAATGGATGACATATAAAAGGGGACGGAGGAAGTAACTTATAAAGAAAGAGGCTTCTTTTAGGTTCATTTACTAGCGGTGTACATCTAATATGTGACGTGACCGAGGGTGTACTACATATAATATATTGGAACTCACATTATTTATGCTAACAACATTCACATTTTCAAGAAAAGATTATTTTCACATTGGACTTGCTTTCAGGAGTATAATTAAAAAAATATAACTTTTACAATGTGCAAAAAAAAATGAAAGTTTTTCTCTAATGATGTTTGGTTGAGTAGAATCTTGGAAAGTGTTTTTTTTTTTTTAAAAAGGTTCTTCTTTATCTGATTTTTCCATCCAAAAATTCATTATTTATCTTTTTGTGTTGTTTTAATCTTTAGAAATTCCTAAATAGCAAAATAGATTAAAAGAAAAATGAACCAACCACATTTAATAGAGAACACCATCAAAGGATGTGGTGAAATGGATGAGACTTCTCCCTTAATCAGAGATCTTAGGTTCGAGCATGAATATGGAAAAATTCCTAGTAAAAAGTGTTTCCTTTTCTCCCTCAAAACGGGGCCTACACTTCTCAAATCCAGACTAGCTAATTGGGCTCCAATGTAAATATCGAACACACAATGAAAAAAAATTAAAGAACATGCTAGTTATTCCAAATTAAGCAACTTGTATTAAACAAATCTTAGAGGCTGGTAATTATAAGATATTTTTTTAATATGCCATGTAGAGTAGTTGATGTGACCTAATTCAATATTGATGCCATGTTTAGGTAAATTAGCACATATTCTAATTATAAGATTAATAACAACAATGGAATCTTAATTAAACTAATCTTTCCACCTAGTCCAGAATAAATTTAATTATGAAGAACTAATTTAGCGTGTCCTATTTCATTAATCTATTGTTGTTATATATGTCCATGATTATCTAACAAACATGTTATACTATGACTAAATTAAACTATAATTTCCTTGTGTTTCTTATGTTATTTAGAATTCACTCGTGTTAGTTACAAAATTAAATTAAATTAATAATAGAGTCAGTAGTCAATATTTGCCATAAAGTAATTAAAAAAATATTTTAATTTCACCAAACTTTAAGTTTTTTTCTTTTAAAAAAAAACTCAAACTATACATTATATACTTAAAACCCACGCTTCTTATTCCTAACTATCACTATAAATCCTAGGAGTGCAATTTACGCCTTTTATTTATTTATTTATTGCTTCATTTGAACACCTCTCATAAGTCATATGTACTCATGGAAATAAAAATAAAATATTAAGTGTGATTTCGTAAGTGAGATCTGCAGAGAGGGTAGAATATATGCAAATTTTATTTTTATTTTTATGAGATAAAGAGATAGTTTTTGATAGTGCCTCGACTAAAAAGAAGTATAATTGCATTAAGATTGAATGAAAAATAAAAACAACAAAATAGTAAGATAAATAGCTACCACAACATAAATGATTTTATAGTAATAATATAATTGTCAGTAAATTATATTTAGTGACAAATACAATATGAGTATTTATAACCAAAATTTTATATAAATATCACTAACAACTTTCGTAACTCTGAATATGATATTAAATCGATCAATTACCGCTAAAAAATATATTACCACTAGATGTCTCTTTCGTTGTAGTGATTGTAAATAAAATAACTAATAGTAAAAATTAAAGAATAAAATACGACATAAATACTACACACAAGTAGTTCAATTGTGGAATCGTCAGTTCAATTTATGTTATTTCATGAATGTCATCTATAATAAAATATAATAATAATAATTATAGTTACAAATAATTATATCACAAATAAATCGGAATTAACTATATAAATTCATCGTAAGTCATTGTTACTCATTTTTAGTTATCACAACCACTTTTAATGGATACTCAAAAGATTATGAAGCTACAAGGCATTGAATAACTCTTCTTCAAACTTTTGAGGATGAGATAACTAAACTTCCAGAGAAATATAATATTATTTTCATGATAATAAAAAGGAAAAAAAAGATAAATTTACCCTTGAACTATCGTAAACGGTATGCAGATATCCTTCGTCATACTTTTGAGACATTGGTTCCCCTTCGTCCAAAAACTAGATCATATATATCCTTTATACTAACGGACATACACCTACCCGACATTTATTAAATATCGGATCGACGGATAAGATTGCATCGTGTGTCTCTATTTAGTCTTCCGTTAGAGTGAAGGGCATATATGCTCTAGTTTTTGGACGACAGGGGCACCAATGTCCCAAAAGTATGACGGAGGGTATCTGCATACCATTTACGATAGTTAGGAGGTATATTTATCATTTTTTCCTAATAAAAATAATAATTTTAAAAAACATTTACAACGACACGGGTGAAATTCCTATTCTAACTACATGTTCAAAATAGTTTTTAGTTATTTTTAGTAACACAAGGGAGTTTAGCAACAATTTCCTTCGTCCATCTTTACTTGTCCACAATACTATTTTGAGATGCGTAACAATACTTGTCAAATTTATAAAATCAATGAATAATTTATTATTTTATGTCTATTTTATCCTTGTTATTAAATACTACTCCCTCCATTTCATATTGGCTTGTCACCGACCCCCAACCCAGGAACAACACTAAGACGTTTCGTTTCCATTTTTTTGGTTAAAAGCATCGCATAGTATAGTGATAGTGTCCGGTCTGCAGCTGCGGAGTCCGCCTTCCCTTGAAAACACACTTCTCCCATTGGGGAGAAGATGAGCCCCCTGATATGGTGCCTCTTCGCAAGAAGAGACTCAACTGAATAGTCCCGTCCCACAAGTGCAGCTTGAATATGTTTTTCAATCTGCTAATTGAATTGTTGAGGTGTTTCACACCCTTTAAGAAAAGAAGATTAAGACATAAATTAGGCTTAACTTTCCATTTTTACCCTTATTAATTATTATCAAAATTATGATTAAAATAACTAAACATTAATTAATAGCTAATTCCAATACTAACAAATGAAGGGTAAAATTGGAAAAACATTCTAAAAGTAATCTTGAAAATTGAACAATTAAGTTAATTTGAAAAATGAAAAATGTCTCAACAATTCAATTAATATGAAATGGAGGGAGTACTCATTTTTCAATGTTTTAGATGACTTATATTTAATAAGGGTGACTTGGTAAAAAGTAATCTCCGTGTCAAGTCAATCGTAGACAACTATTATTGGGGGAAAAAATCATAAAATTACCGATATTATATTTGACCATAAATATTGAGCACTTAAAATCAAATAAAGTCAAATCTAGATCCTAAACTAGGTATTTAATTAAGATGAATTAGCATACTCTCAATTATGATGAGACTCCTAAATTAGAGCCACAACACAACCAAATAAAATAAAATATCTAGGATAATAGAAAATTAGAAAACTAATAATCAGGATTACTTGTCCTACACCAATGACGTTTGCTAAAGAGTTCATAATGTAATAGAATAAAATTTCCTTATATGAACTTATTACACGTTTATTTCAAATATTCCTAATTTTGAATAATTTACAATAAAGATGGAAACGATCAATTGCTTAAAACAATCAATTAAAATTCTAGGTATTTACTATTTAGTTTATCTAAAGATATTTCAATTTTAATTTTAAAAACTTTTTTCACTCGACTGTCACCTCATTACCACAATAATAAAATTAAAAAAAAATTGTTTCATGCAATGATCCAAAAAAAAAAAAAAAAAAAGGAGTTGGTTTGTCCATGAATCTTTTTTTTTTTCTAACCAAAATAGTTGAAATGGCGTTTGATTATACGAATTAATTTCTTGAAGAATTTTTTCAAGGATGTTTTAATGTTTGAATAAGCAATTGGACCAATTTAATTATTTTCTCCCCTCATAAAACTTCTATATTTCTTATAAACTAAATATATCTACAAACACAATTTCAGTTTTTAATATATATTTTTCAAAAAATAAATATTATTTTTTTAAAATATTACATTTTCTACGTTTCAATTTATGTGGCACCTTTTAAATTTCAAGATTCGAATAAGTTTTTTATCTCAATTTTTTCATATATTTTTTAAATATTTAAATTGTCAATTGTTGTGAATATATAAATTTTATTTTTAAAAACTCAAAAATTCTATATCCAAATTTACGGTCAAACAAATATAAATTGGGATAGAGTGAGTATAATTTATGTCCAAAAATCAAATGTAAATGTCCTAGTTACCCCTGACCCAGTCAACAAAAACAAATTTATGGTCAAATTGAAGTTTTGACTTTGTCCAAATTGTATCATGTTGAAAGTTGAAGATGGATGTTTGAAATATTTAATTTATATATTTGTCATTTCCTTTATTGAAGTTTTATGTTTTTTAGGAGAAAAATTGCATTACTTACAAAGTTATATCCCGCCCGTTCCTATTTATATGTTGTTCTTACTAAAAATAGATGTTCCTTAATACTTGTCATTTCACAAATCAATGCATAAATGACACTATTCTTCCTATTTTACCCTTGAGAGTTATTAACCTTGAAAGTATGAATTTGACCAACATAAAATTAAAAAGCTAAGTAATTTATTCATGTTTATTAGTCAATTTTTTTTAATAATGTTTATTTATTGAAAATTTGACTTTAGAAGAAGCTAAATAAGGGTATAATGGTAAACTCAAATAGTTTCTTAAGGGACGTGAAACCTAAAATAGTACTCCCTCCGTCCAACAATAGTTGTCTACTATATTATTTTGGATGTTCAACAATACTTGTCTACTTTATGAAATCAATGAATAATTTTACACTTACCCTTGTCATTAATTAATGTGATTTATCTATTACTCCCTCCGTCCACAATTGTTTGTCAGGGTAAGGTCATGCACACCCCTCAAAGAAAATTTAATACAAGGTGTAATTTGACTAATATTGTATTCATTCTTAAAACTACTCTTCTATTTATAGTTTCTTAAGAAGTGTGCAAAGTTCATAGCGGACAATTATTTTTGGACAGAGGGAGTAACAACTACTCCCTACGTTCCTTTTTATATGATATCCCTATCTATAAATAGTTGGACCATAATACTTGTCATTTCATAAAATCAATGCATAAATTACCATATTCTTCTTATTATACCCTTGATAGAGTAGTTAATTAGTCTTGAAAATATATACTTTGACCAACTTAGAAAAACTAATAAGTAATTAATATTCATTGGAGTAGTTCATACATTGATTAATTACTCTTTCCATTCACTATTCTATAAAATCTGATTTTGAAAATAAATTCAAAAATTTAAATAGTCATACAAATATATTTTAATTTTTGAAATCTAGCATATTCTATTGAAAAGTTGACTTAAGAAAACATTAAATATGGATAGAAGGGTAAAGTTACTTAATTTTTTAATGCAAGTGTAATCTAAAAATGTGACATATAAAAAGAAACTAATAGTATATTTTATGTCCAAAAATCAAGGTTAAAAGTCGAAGTTACCCCTGAGCCAGAGTCCTCCTCGAACTACACGAAGTCAATAAAAAGAAACAAAAAATAAAGACCAAACTCATGCACGATTATCTAGTCTTCTTTCTCCTAATCTTCTTATTCCACTTAAATTAAATATTAAAAAATAAAAAAGTATTATTTTCCACTATCATCGCACATAATTAATAGCCTTAATTCTTGGAGATTAGAAAAATCCCATCCAAGGTAATATAATAAGAATAAATATAAGTAACAAATTCTTTTACTTTTGCTTTGACTTTGTTGAAAATCAAGTGGAAAACAATATTCTAAAGGTTTGGTGCTCTTATTCTTTCACCTTTACGTTTCGTCAATTATAAGCATTCTTATTTCAATATATATTTTGCATGCCTATGTCACAGAACTTGCACAACAAAAAAAAAGTGTTTTTTTGCATAAGGTATGTTTTATGAATTGGCATATAACCTGATTTTATTGGATTAAGGTTTATGTGTTTTGTTTAATTTGATTGATTTTTACTGATTTTGATTGAGATTGATGTTAGAATATTTGATTTAGAAGGTTTTGATTGATTTTTGATTTAGAATAATTGATTAAGAAGGTTTTGATTGTGATCTAATGCTAGACCAAGTTCAAGTTTATATACCAATTGATCAATTATTTGATTCTAGGATTATTTGTGAGGGATTTGAATTTTGAGCAATGGCTAACAATTCTGCGAATGGAGATCACCAAACAACAACTAAGCCACCTCCAACGCCATCCCCGTTGCGCTTCTCAAAGTTCTTTCAGGTAAAACTAGTGCAGATGCGGATTCAAAATTTAAACTTGATGAGTTCAACCTTTTAAGTTTTTACCATTGAATTGATATTTGTCGGAATTTTAGTAATTTTTCTCATATATATGTTTATTCTTTGTGTTGAAGATACTGAGTTCAGTTATCATAGGCTTGACCACAACTTTGTTTGTTTAATTGTTTTTGATATGTGATATAGGTAAACTGTAGTGGTTGGCTACTTGGTTAGGGTTCGATTTCCCACATTGTAAACCTCTAAATCCAATCCCCCCCCCCACCCCAAGAAGAAGATATGTGGTATAGAGTACAGACCATATGGTCTCGTTTATCAATGTTGCTCCAGCATCACCAATCAAACAAACTATTTTTAGTCTTAAAATCAGATGTTGATATTTATGTGGAGATTTGATTAGCTATGAATCAATAAAGAACGAGTGTGGATTTGATATCAGCTTATCTGCGAAAACAAAAGAACGAGTGTGGATTTGATATCAGCTTATCTGCGAAAACAAAAGAACAAGTGTGGATTTGATATCAGCTTATCTGCGAAAACGAAAGATCAGTGTACTTGACCTAGAGATAGGAAATTGATATTGCTTTGGTGATTCTGTTTTACGAGTTAAAAATTGTCCATTTGGCCTAATCCTAGTAGTACAGCTTCTTTTCTGATGAAAATACAGTTAACAAGTTGGTACTCACGGCAATAGTGAGTGCCAACAGTCACAATACTGTAGACTTCTGATTGTTCAAACACTGTTATTTCATAGTTAAACCACATATGCTATGTTTGGCCTGCTCTAACTACTACTAAGTTATAATCCTTAATGCCCGTTTGCTAAAACATTTTATTCTTGGTTGCAGCCTAACATGAGAATTTTGGTTACTGGAGGAGCTGGATTCATTGGTTCTCACCTAGTCGACAAATTGATGGAGAATGAGAAGAATGAGGTAACTTGTTCGGTCTTGAAATCATCTATCAGTATCTTCTAGCTTTTTGTGTTGCCTTGCCAAAAAGATTTTACAATCATGTTATTTATTCCTTATTCCAGCATAGGCTTATTATGTGTAAGTACTTCTGCTGTTTTCATGAGTCTTCCGAGTGAATGCGTAATAGAGTAAGATAAACCAGTTAATAGAATGATGCCCTTATTAAGAATTGAGGAACTTTTTCTTTATGATTGTGCAGGTTATTGTTGTGGACAACTTTTTCACTGGTTCGAAGGATAATCTGAAAAAATGGATTGGTCATCCCAGATTTGAGCTTAGGCGCCACGGTACTCTCATTTTTTCTTCATTTACATACTTGTTAGCTAATATATGGACTACTTCCTGTGAGTATTCAACATGTGGTCGAGGGGAATACAGGCTTGACTCTGCTACAATAAGCTAGAAAAATCTTATCTTTATGTAAAGTAATGGTTTCGTTTAATGAAAATTGAAGGCTACCGAGTTCTAATATGGACTTGATTAGTAGAATTTAGTTTGGTATCGTTTAGCTGCAATCTGGTGAAGGTAGAAGAGCTAACATCATATGCAAGTGTTTGATCATAGCTGTCTACTCTGACCTCCCAATTCTGTAGTAGTTCTAACAGTTGAATCAACACTCGAATGTTGTTACATATAACTGTATTATCAGAAGCGTAACTGTTTCTGTTATATGTTTATCATTTGTAGATGTGACAGAGCCCTTGTTGGTTGAAGTTGATAAGATTTATCATCTCGCATGCCCTGCTTCTCCAATTTTCTACAAGTACAATGCTGTTAAGGTATGTATGATCTTAGCTTTTAGTGAATCGTGATTTCTATTCATAACTTATTTGCATAAGCTCTCTGATTTACCTGATTTTCTGTTGTTTCCCCAAATCCCCTAATATGAGAATTTCCGTTAATTTCTTCTTTTGACAGACTATAAAGACTAATGTTATTGGTACACTGAATATGTTGGGCTTAGCAAAGCGTGTTGGAGCAAGGTTAGAAGATTTTAAATGCTTCTTGACCTTATCTTTTTGGCTTTCAATTTACTCATTTTCTGCAATTTTATGCAGGATTCTGCTCACGTCAACCTCAGAGGTTTACGGTGATCCTCTTGTGCATCCCCAACCCGAGAGCTATTGGGGTAATGTTAACCCAATTGGTACGTCCTCTCACTTTTTGAATTTCATGAACTCCAATATTTGTTTCGACTAATGTCCACTAGCACCATATTATATGTTGTTTTGTGAGTGTTAATCATTGTTTACATCTGCACCAACTTGTACGACAATACAGAATTCCATTTGGGGATTCAACTATTAAAGTTTCGCTATTCTCTTTTAAGCCTACTTGGATCACTCAATCGTGTTGATCGCAAGAAGATTCTTTTACATAAAGTATTTAAGCGATTAGTATTAAAGTAAGAGGAGAAAGGAGTTGAAAACTAGAATGAAACAACAATTTTGATCTGATGAGTTATTAAGTCAACATTTGAGCATCTCGTGAAGCATATGCCTAACAATGTCACTTTTGTCGTATTTAGGAGTTCGGAGCTGTTACGATGAGGGGAAGCGTGTGGCCGAGACATTGATGTTTGACTACCACCGACAGCATGGGATTGGTAATTTTTAGTTCCTTTGATATTGTTCAGGTTGTCCACAACTTCATTGTTCCTGATGCATTGATGATATCTATGCATTTTGCAACAGAAATACGCATTGCTAGAATATTCAACACTTACGGACCTCGTATGAATATTGACGATGGGCGTGTAGTCAGCAACTTTATAGCTCAATCACTTCGGTAAGTTCTTTCTCGATTGCCATCACTCTGAATATATAAATGTAGCTATGTGCTTAATGATACGTTGACCGTGATTTCCAAGGTAGGCCATTGTTTCTTAGTCCATTTGTGATGATTGTTAGTAGCTTTGTCAACTGTAACAATTGACTTTTGCTTTTGTTCTATCATTTTGCATATTCAATCACCAATTTCTCTCTGTTGATCCATATCCCACCTAATTATACCAATCTTTTCAACTAATATTCCTGTTTTTCTCCGTTTTAAAGGGATGAACCATTAACTGTTCAAGCTCCCGGGACACAGACTCGCAGTTTCTGTTATGTCTCTGATATGGTATGTCAATGAACTGCTATCATGGTCATTATTGCTTTATGAGTTTGCTCCTAATGCTTTCTCCCCCCTCGTCTTAAATACTTTGAAGGTTGATGGACTTATCCGTCTCATGGAAGGGGATAACACTGGGCCAATCAACATTGGTAACCCAGGTGAGTGTGATATAATCAGATTTGTATTCAATGAGTGCAAGCACACGCTTATGAATTTCTAATGGGAGGCAATGGTAAAGTCCAGATCAATTGGCACATGTTTGCTGCACTCATTCAATAAATCCCGATATCATGCTCAAGCTAAATTACAGTTTTGAAATACTATGTTGATCTAACTTCCTGGCAATCTTCCTGTACAGGTGAATTTACCATGATTGAGCTTGCGGAACTAGTGAAGGAGGTAATTACATATTCTCAAGTAGCTGCTCTTTGTGTACTTAGATTTTGCCACGACTTGTATTTCCGCTGCTGGAAAATCACTCTGTTTAATCCACATATAAGTTGATATATTCTTTTGTGTGTTTGCAGCTTATCAGTCCGAAAGTTGAGATAAAAATGGTGGAAAATACACCAGATGATCCAAGACAAAGGAAACCAGATATCACAAAAGCGAAAGAATTGTTAGGATGGGAACCAAAAGTCAAGTTGCGCGATGGCCTTCCACTAATGGAAGAAGATTTCAGACTCAGGCTTGGGGTCTCTAAGAAGATATAATACATCATACATACAGTTTATAAACATTGATACATTTTTTGGCAAATTATGTTTTTTAACCAAAATATGCGATATCTCCTACTATATTCCAACTGTTTTTTTGTTGACAGTCAAGTGTGCTTACTGCTTTTTATAATCATATGGTCTTTACACCATTAGTTTTGTCTGATGGATTTTTTATGCTATTTGGTGGTTCAATTTCTCTTTTTGGATTTGTCACTTGTGTTCGGTATCTGCTTTGAGTTTGATTGATCGAAATTTGCTTAGAAACCTGATTGAGGATAGAGAAGTACTTATTAACTCACTGCCTTTGACAGTAGTACAAGTTTTTTCATGAATTTATCACAACTTGAAACTAGTAGGTTATAAAAGCAATGGTAAATTGACAATTTCAACCATTTTGCAGAAAGGTTGATGTTAGAAGACTTGAACACCCCAATTTTCAAGTCTACCCATTATTGCTAATATTCTATAAATGGACATTCATGTAATACTTTTAACTAGGGTGGGCATTTGGTTTTTAGTTCGGTTTTATTAATTTCGACTATACATCAAATCGGTTCAATTTTTTCAACTTTGATTCGATTTGACTCGATGTTTTTATACGATTTTTTAGGTGTGAAGGAAAAATAAAAGGAAGACCAAATTAAAGAATAAGACACTTAAAAATTAAAAACCATAACTCATGGTATGTCTAATATTGGAACACCTATTGTGCTGAAAATTCCATAGTTATCTTTATTAAGAACATTGTGTCTCTAACTACTGTTCGAGGAAAAACAAGGACGAAGATGATTCCTTTACTTGATGTACATCAACAAAAATATGTATTAATATTTGAAGTTAATTATCTGAATTGCAAATCTATTACTTTGATTTGTTGCTGGATGGCTATTCTGCTAGTTGACTTTTGGTTTTTGGTTGAGGAATTGTTGGGATGGGAACCAAAAGATTGGTTCTTTTTTTAAAAATATTTTATAAAAGTTCGGTTCTTTGGTGTACCAAAATATCGAGATCCTTATATCAAACATCAAATTGAAGAATCGATTTTTTAATTAAAAAAAACATTGTGATCAAACAAAAAAAAATGAATAATCGAATTAGTTTATTTCGGTCTGATTTTTTAGTTTTTCTATATTTATGCCCACTCTTTTAACTTATAAGAACCTTTAATATTTACTAAACACATACTAAAATAGGAAAAAAGAAGAAGTAATTTTTAAGTTAATAAGATTAAACACACACTAAGTTTTTGTTACAATCAAAAGTCAGTACCATTTTCGTACAACTAAAATCAACACAATTTTCAGTAGTGAGAGTTGTCAATATGGGCTGGCCAGTCCATCCGGCCTACCTCAATATGGTTCGGCTAGTTCATCCTGGCTTCCCCATACGTGTTCTGAAATTTGACAAGACAGATTAAGTTGACCCATTATTTCGGTGAGCCAAAAAACATCAAGCTCAATCCATCGGTGCATTGGTTATACATACAACATTACATGATATTACTGTACAAATATCTTGAATGACATAAAGTTAATGTGAAACTAAAAAGGGAAAAGGCATAAATCCCCCCTAAACTTGTAACGAAAAGTCAGTTACACACTTAAACTATTACGGCGACCTATTACACACCTAATCTTTTCAAAGTGATATTAATACCCCCTCAAAATGTGGCATGACAAAGAAAGTGTCTTCACCTTCCTTAGGGTGTGTGAGAAGAAAAAAATATATGTTAGAAAGACAACTTTGAACACATGGCACTATTTTATTGGTCATTAAATAATTATGTATTATAATTTTTTTATAAATATATTAATTATTTCAATTTTTTCTTTTTTAATCTTTTTATTGGTGGCTCCAATTTTTTTAAAGCATTTACATTTTTCTTAATTTTGAGTTCTTCTTCTTAAGAAATCAAAACATTTGTCACCATTGATTGTTTGATGGAAGTACATCCAACACTCTACCTTTAAAGAGGAACTCTAAAAAGACAAAGAAAGGAGTGGAGGACATGGTAACTTCCAAAGAAAAAGTTAATAATTTTCAACTTAAATTCATGATTTTTCCGTTCGAACTCGCCGGAGGATTCATTGGAGAAGATTATCGAAAAATAATCCAAGAAAGAGAATGATTGCCGATTTTCGTGTGCTATAGTTCATGGATTTTTTGTGATCCGAAATTCCCGAAATAAAATGATCGAAATTTTTCATGGACGTCCGTTAAAATCTTAGCAATGGACCCAATTCGTCTCGAGGGGTAAACGAGCCCCAAAGCAGGCAAACCCAGATTTTATCGATTTTCGTGCGTTATAGTCCATGAATTTTTTTGTGATCTAGAATTCCCAAAATAAAATGACCGAAAATTTTCATAGACGTCCGTTAAGACCTTAGCAATGGACCCAGTTCATCCCGAGGGGAAAACGGACGAATTTTCAAGTTCAAATGAGCCCCAAAGCAAGTAAACCCAGATTTTGCCAATTTTCATATGCTATAGTCCATGGATTTTTGTGATCCGGAATTCCCCAAAAAAAATTGTCGAAATTATCATGGACGTCCGTTAAGACCTTAATAATGGACCAGTTCGTCCCAAGGGGAAAACGGAGAATTTTCAAGTGCAAACGAACCCCAAAGCAGATAAATTCAGATTTTGTCGATTTTCGTGTGTTATAGTCCATAGATTTTTTGTGATCCGAAATTCCCAAAACAAAATGGCCAAAAATTTACATGGATGTCCATTAAAACCTTAGCAATGGACCCAATTCATCCCGAGGGGCAAACACACGCATTTTAAAGTTCAAACAAGCCCCAAAGCAGGTAAATCCAGATTTTGCCAATTTTCGTGTGCTATGGACCATGAATTTTTTGTGAACCAGAATTCCCAAAACAAAATGGCCAAAAATTTGCATGGACGTCTGTTAAGACCTTAGCAATGGACCAATTCGTCCCGAGGGGAAAACATGTGCATTTTTAAGTTCAAACGATCCCAAAGCAGGTAAATCCAAATTTTGCCAATTTTCGTGTGCTAGTTCATTGATTTTTTGTGATCCGAAATTTCTGAAATAAAATGGCTAAAAAATTCCATGGATGTCCGTTAAGACCTTAAAAATGGATCCAGTTCGTCCCGAGGAGTAAACGGGGGCATTTTCAAGTTCAAACGAACCCCAAAGCAGGTAAACCCAAATTTTACCGATTTTTGTGTGCGATAGTCCATTGATTTTTTGTGATCCAAAATTTTCGAAACAAAATGACTGAAATTTTTATTGGACGTCCGTTAAGACCTTAGCAATGGATCCAGTTCAATCCGAGGGGAAAACATGCACATTTTTAAGTTCAAACGAGCCCCAAAGCAGGTAAATCCAAAATTTATCAATTTTTATGTGCTATAATCCATAGATTTTTTGTGATTCGAAATTCCAGAAACAAAATGGCCGAAAATTTTCATGGACGTCCATTAAGACCTTTACAATTGACCAGTTCGTCCCGAGAGGTAAATAGGCACATTTTCAAGTTCAAACGACTCCCAAAGTAGGTAAATCCAGGTTTTGTCGATTTTTGTGTGTTATATAGTTCATGGATTTTTTGTGATCCAGAATTTTTGAAACAAAATGGCCGAAATTTTTCATCGATGTCCGTTAAGACCTTAGCAATAGATCCAGTTTGTCCCGAAGGGCATATTGGTGCATTTTCAAGTTCAAAAAAGCCCCAAAGCAGGTAAACCCAGATTTTACCGATTTTTATGTGCTATAGTCCATGGTTTTTTGGTGATATTCCTAAAATAAAATGACCGAAATTTTTCATGGGCGTCCATTAAGACCTTAGCAATGGACCCAATTAGTCCCAAGGGGCAAACTGGTGCATTTTCAAGTTCAAACGATCCCTAAAGTAGGTAAACCTAGATTTTGCCAATTTTCGAGTGCTATAGTCAATGAATTTTTTGTGATCCGGAATTCCCAAAACAAAATGGCTGAAAATTTTCATGGACGTCTGTTAAGACCTTTGCAATGGACCCAGTTTGTCCGGAGGGGCAAACATGCACATTTTCAAGTTCAAACGAGCACCTAAGCAGGTAAATTCAAATTTTACCAATTTTCGTGCGCTATAGTCCATGGATTTTTTGTGATCCGAAATTCTCGAAACAAAATGGCTGCAATTTTTCATGGACGTCCGTTAGGATCTTAGCAATAGATCCAATTCGTACCGAGGGAAAAACGAGCGCATTTTCAAGTTCAAACGAGCCCCAAAGCAGGTAAACCCAGAGTTTGCCAATTTTCGTGTGCTATAGTCCATGGATTTTTTGTGATAATTTCCCAAATAGAATTGCCGAAAAATTTTATGGACGTCTGTTAAGACCTTAGCAATGGACCCAATTCGTCCCGAGGGGAAAACGGGGGTATTTTCAAGTTGAAACGAGCCCTAAAGCAGGTAAACCCAAATTATGCTGATTTTCGAGTGCTATAGTCAATTAATTTTTTGTGATTCGAAATTCCCCAAACAAAATGGCTGAAAATTTTTAGGGACGTCCGTTAAGTCCTTAGCAATGGACCCAGTTCGTCTCGAAGGGCAAACAGACGCATTTTCAAGTTCAAACAATCCCAAAGCCAATAAATCCAAATTTTACCAATTTTCGTGTGTTATAGTCCATGTATTTTTTGTGATTCGAAATTCTCGAAATAAACTGGCCGCAATATTTCATGGACGTCTGTTAAAACCTTTGAAATGGACCCAGTTCGTCCCGAGGGGAAAACGGGCGCATTTTTAAGTTCAAATGAGCCCCAAAGCACATAAACCTAGATTTTGCCGATTTTCATGTGTTATAGTCCATGGAATTTTTGTGATCCGAAATTCCCATAACAAAATGGCCAAAAATTTTCATGTACATCAATTAAGACCTTAAGAATTGACCCAGTTCGTCCCGAGGGGCAAACATGCGCATTTTCAAGTACAAACGAGCCCCAAAGCAGGTAAACCCAGATTTTGCCAATTTTTGTATGCTATTTCTATGGATTTTTGGTGATCCAGATTTCCCGACACAAATGGACAAAAATTTTCATGGATGTCTGTTAAGACCTTAGCAATGCACCAGTTCATCCCGAGGGGTCAACAGGCGCATTTTCAAGTTCAAACGAGCCCAAAGAAGGTAAATTCATATTTTACTGATTTTCGTGTGCTATAATCCATGGATTTTTTGTGATCTTGAATTCCTGAAACAAAATGGCCAAAAATTTTCATGGATGTCCGTTAAGACCTTAGTAATGGACCAGTTCGTCCCGAGGAGCAAACGAGCGCATTTTCAAGTTCAAATGAGCCCAAAGCAAGTATACCTTGATTTTATCGATTTTCGTGTGCATAGTGTATGGACTTTTTGTGATCCAGAACTCCCTATATAAAATGGTCAAATTTTTTATAAATGTCCGTTATGACCTTAGCAATGGAGTCAGTTAGTCGCGAGGGGCAAACGGGAACATTTTCATGTTCAAACGATCCCCAAAGCAGATAAACCTAAATTTTGTCAATTTTTTTGTGCTATAGTCCATAGATTTTTTGTGATCCGAAATTCCCAAAACAAGATGACCAAAATTTTCCATAGATATCCGTTAAGACCTTAGCAATGGACTCAGTTCGTCTCGAGGGTAAAATGAGCCCCAAAGCAGGTAAACCCAGATTTTTCCAATTTTCGTGTGCTATAGTCCATCGATTTTTTGTGATCCGCAATTGCTGAAATAAAATGGCCAAAAATTTTCATAGATGTCCGTTAAGATCGCAACAATGGACCCAATTCGTCCTGAGGGACAAACTGGGGCATTTTCAAGTTCAAACGATCCCCAAAGCAGGTAAACCCATATTTTTCTAATTTTCATGTGCTATAGTACAAGGATTTTTTGTGATCCGAAATTCCCGAATCTAAATGGCCAAAAATTTATATGGACGTCCGTTAAGACCTTAGCAATGGATCCAGTTTGTCCCGAGGGGCAAACGAGCGCATTTTCAAGTTCAAACGAGCCCCAAAGCAGGTAATCCTAGATTTTGCCAATTTTTGTGTTCTATAGTCCTTGGATTTTTTGTAATTCGGAATTACCAAACAAAATGGCCGAAAGTTTTCATGGAAGTTTGTTAAGACCTAAAAATACCTCATTCGAACGAATGGGTAATTATAGGTATTTATAAGTTCAAATGAGATATGCACAGTGACATAGAGTTTTTCTATACCCGAAGCAAACATCTAAAGCCAATATTATGAACGTTCGAAGTTTCTCTTATTTACAACTACACTAGTCTCTGGTAAAATGGTAATAATGCTTTACTTTAAACATTAAATTATACAAAATTGGTGGCAGTTGAAAGAAAACTTATTGACCTACAATTTTTATATGTCATTGTTCACCTAATTCATTACGTACTAAAAGATATGGTAATATACATTGTTTGCCTTCAAGAGAGGCACACATTGATTGCATGTAGTTTTTTGACCAAAATTTTTCTGTGGGTGTTTGGGATGATTTAATGTATTATGTGTGTTAGTTCAAATGAGTATTTATAGGTATTTAATAGTTCAAATGAGGTATGGACCGTGAAATAGAATTTTTCTATACCCCAAAACTAATATCTAAAACAAAAATTATGAACGTTTGTAGTTTCTCTTATTTACAACTACACTAGTCTCTGGTAAAATGGTCATAATGTTTTAGTTTAAGCATTAAATGATACAAAATTGGTGGCATTTGAAAGAAAACTCATTGACCAACAATTTTCATATATCATGGCTCACCTAATTCATTACGTACTAAAAGATATGGTAGTATACATTGTTTGCCTTCAAGAGAGGCACACATTGATTGCATGTAGATTTTTGACAATAAAAATTTTGTGGGTGTTTGTGATGATTTAATAAATTATGTGTGGTTAGTTCGAATGGGTAATTATAGGTATTTATAAGTTCAAATGAGGTATGGACCGGGAAATAGAGTTCTTCTATAACCCGAAACTAACATCTAAAGCCAAAATTATGAACGTTCGAAATTTCTCTTATTTACAACTATACTAGTATCTGGTAAAATGGTCATAATGTTTTACTTTAAACAAAATGATACAAAATTGGTGGAATTTGAAAGAAAACTCATTGACCTGCAATTTTCATATGTCATGGCTCACCTAATTCATTACGTACTAAAATATATTGTAGTATACATTGTTTGCCTTTAAGAGAGGCACACATTGATTGCATGTAGTTTTTTGACAATAAAAATTTTGTGGGTGTTTGTGATGATTTAATAAATTATGTGTGTTAGTTCGAATGGGTAATTATAGGTATTTAAAAGTTCAAATGAGGTATCGGCCGTGAAATAGAGTTTTTCTATACCTGAAACTAACATCTAAAGCCAAAATTATGAACGTTCGAAATTTCTCTTATTTACAACTACACTAGTCTCTGTGAAATGGTCATGATGCTTTACTTTAAATATTAAATGATACAAAATTGGTGGCATTTGGAAGAAAACTCATTGATCTACAATTTTCATATGTCATGACTCACCTAATTCATTACGTACTAAAAGATATGGTAATATACATTGTTTGTCTTTAAGAGAGGTACACATTGATTTCATGTAGTTTTTTAACCAAAATTTTTTGTGGGTGTTTGGGAAGATTTAATAAATTATATGTGTTAGTTCGAATGGGTAATTATAGGTATTTATAAGCTCAAATGACGTATGGACCGTGAAATAGAGCTTTTCTATTCCCGAAACTAACATCTAAAGCCAAAATTATGAACGTTCAAAGTTTTTCGTATTTACAACTACACTAGTCTCTGGTAAAATGGTCATAATGCGTTACTTTAAACATTAAATGATACAAAATTGGTGGCATTTGAGAGAAAACTCATTGACCTACAATTATCATATGTCATGTCTCACCTAATTCATTACATACTAAAAGATATGACAGTATACATTGTTTGCCTTCAAGAGAGGCACACATTTATTGCATGTAGTTTTTTGACCAAAATTATTTGTGGGTGTTTGTGATGATTTAAAAAATTATGCGTGCTAGTTCGAATTGTAATTATAGGTATTTATAAGTTCAAATGAGTTATGGAACATGAAATAAAGTTTTTCTATACCCGAAACTAACATCTAAAGCCAAAATTATGAACGTTCGAAGTTTCTCTTTTTTACAACTACACTAGTCTCTGGTAAAATTGTCATAATGCTTTACTTTAAACATTAAACGATACAAAATTGGTGGTATTTAAGAGAAAACTCATTGACCTACATTTTCATATGTCATGGGTCACCTAATTCATTAGGTACTAAAAGATATGGTAGTATATATCGTTTGCCTTAAAGAAAGGCACACATGGATTGCATGTAGCTTTTTGACCAAAATTGTTTGCGGGTGTTTGTGATTATTTTATAAAATATGTGTGTTAGTTGGAATGGGTAATTATAGGTATTTATAAGTTCAAATGTGGTATGGACCGTGAAATAGAGTTTTTCTATACCCGAAATTAACATCTAATTCCAAAATTATGAACGTTAGAAGTTTCTCTTATTTACAACTACACTAGACTCTCGTAAAATGGTAATAATGCTTTACTTTAAACATTAAATGATTCAAAATTGGTTGCATTTGGAAGAAAACTCATTGACCTACAATTTTCATATGCCACGGCTCACCTAATTCATTACGTACTAAAATATATGGTAGTATTTATTGTTTGCCTTCAAGAGAGGCACACATTGATAGCAAGTAGTTTTTTGACCAAACTTTTTTGTGGGTGTTTGTGATGGTTTAATAAATTATGTCTGTTACTTCGAATGGGTAAATATAGGTATTTATAAGTTCAAATGAGGTATGGACCATGAAATAAAGTTTTTCTATACCCAAAACTAACATCTAAAGCCAAATTATGAATGTTCAAAATTTCTCTTATTTACCACTACACTAATCTCTGGTAAAATGATCATAATACTTTACTTTAAACATTAAATGATACAAAATTTGTGGCCTTTGAAAAAAAAATTCATTGACCTATAATTTTATAATGTCATGGCTCATCTAATTCATTACGTACTAAAAGACATGGTAGTATACATTGTTTGCCTTCTAGAGAGGCACACATTGATTGCATGTAGTTTTTTGACAAAAAAATTTGTGGGTGTTTCTGATGAATTAATTAATTATGTGTGTTAGTTTCAATGGGTATTTATAGGTATTAAAAAATTCAAATGAGGTATGGACCATGAAATAAAGTTTTTCTATACATGAAACTAACATCTAAAGCCAAAATTATGAACGTTTGAAGTTTCTCGTATTTACAACTACACCTGTCTCTGGTATAATGGTCATAATGCCTTACTTTAAATGATAAAAAAAATTGGTGGCATTTGAAAGAAAACTCATTGACCTACAATTTTCATATGTCATGGCTCACCAAATTTATTACGTACTAAAAGAAATGGTAGTATACACTGTTTGCTTTCAAGAGAGGCACACATTGATTTCATGCATCTTTTTACCAAACTTTTTTGTTGGTGTTTGTGATGATTTAATAAATTATGTGTGTTAGTTCGAATAGGTAATAAAAGGTATTTATAGATTCAAATGAGGTATGGACCATGAAATAGGGTTTTTCTATACCCGAAATTAACATCTAAAGCCAAAATTATGAACATTCGAAGTTTCTCTTATTTACAACTACACTAGTCTCTTGTAAATGGTCATAATGCTTTACTTTAAACATTAAATGATACAAAATTGGTGGCATTTGAAATAAAACTCATTGACCTACGATTTTCATATGTCATGGCTCACCTAATTCATTACGTACTAAAAGATATGGTAGTATACATTGTTTGCCTTCAAGAGATGCACACATTGATTGCGTGTAGTTTATTTGACAAAAAAAATAATTATGGGTATTTGTGATGATTTAATAAATTATGTGTGTTAGTTCGAATGGGTAATTATAGGTATTTATAAGTTAAAATGAGGTATGGACCGTGAAATAGAGTTTTTCTATACCCGAAACTAACATCTAAAGCCAAAATTATGAACGTTTGAAGTTACAATTAAACTAGTCTCTAGTAAAATAATCATAATGGTTTACTTTAAATATTAAATGATACAAAATTGGTGGCATTTGAAAGAAAACTCATTGACCTAGAATTTTCATATGTCATGGCTCAGCTAATTCATTACGTATTAAAAGATATGGTAGTTTACATTGTTTGCCTTCAATAGAGGCACACATTGATTGTATGTAGTTTTTTGACCAAAATTTTTTGTGGGTGTTTGTGATGATTTAATAAATTATGTGTGTTAGTTCGAATGGGTAATTATAGGTATTTATAAGTCTAAATGAGGTATGGATCTTAAAATAGAGTTTTTCTATATCTGAAACTAACATCTAAACCCAAAATTATGAACTTTCGAAGTTTCTCTTATTTACAACTACACTAGTCTTTGGTAAAGTGGTTATAATGCTTTACTTTAAACATTAAATGATACAAAATTGATGCAATTTGAAAGAAAATTCATTGACCTACAATTTTCATATATCATGGCTTACCTAATTCACTACGTAATTAAAGATATGGTAGTATACATTGTTTTCCTTCAAGAGAGGCACACATTGATTTCTTGTAGTTGTTTGACCAATTTTTTTTGTGGGTGTTTGTGATTATTTAATAAATTATGTGTTGTAGTTCGAATGGTTAATTATAGGTATTTATAAGTTCAAATGAGGTATGGACCGTGAAATAGAGTTTTTCTATATCCAGAACTAACATCTAAAGCCAAAATTATGAATGTTCGAAGTTTCTCTTATTTACAACTACACTAGTCTCTGGTAAAATGGTCATAATGCTTTACTTTAAATATTAAATGATACAAAATTGGTGGCATTTGAAATAAAACTCATTGACCTACAATTTTCATACGTCATCGGTCACCTAATGTCACAACCCAGGGGTATACCATGTATGTAACATGCCGTATTAGACCCCGAAAGGCATAACACAAGTCACTTAACATATCATAACATAAAGTAAATAGAAATGATACGGTAATTTTAAAACTGTTCTTTACAATCGAAGTCTTTTATAAAAGCAAGCGGCAATCTACAACACTTTGTCTTAAACCATCTAATACAACTTTGAATAACTCGGGGGGACACACTCCATACAATAGTTAAAAACATAAAAGAAAGACACAAAGGTAATAGTGGCTTTATCCTCGATGCTATGAGGACTTACCAAATCTTCAACTCCTTTGCACTTCTAGGAACCGTACCTCAAGATGGAACTCAAGATCGACGGACTCTACTTTTGATAAGAATGTAGGCAAAAGTATGTGTTAGTACAAAATGTACTAAATATGTTAGCTAGCATAACATCATAAGAGCATAAGTCATAAACATAAGCGATAATACATAAACATAAGCATAATCTCCAACATAGACATAATGTAAGCATTAGTCAACATAAACCATAGTCTATACACATAGTCAATACTTAGACCTTCATATCATAAAAAAACCTCTTCATAAGTAACCTCCAAGTATACTTGTGCAATGCATGAATAAGACTCCATAATTCCATTCATGCTAAGTATCCCCTTTGGCCATCATAATCATACTTACCATCTCATGGTCTCATCCATTTGATCTCATACTTAGCTCATCATGAAGGATAAATGGAATCACATCTAGTCATACATATCATGGAACCATAAAGACAAGGGGAATCACCTCTAGTCATACATATCATGGAAGAACTATCAAGCTACAATCCATACAATTCATTGTTCATGACATAATTCATATTAAGGAATCATAGGTATTTGCCTCCATGTTCATTTTAATGAGACATATGCATTCACCTTCATATCTATTCTAGTGTGTAATGTAGGTATTAGCCTCCACATCACCACATAAGGATCATAGGTAATCGCCTCCATGATCAACATAAAAGCTAATGTGTAATCACCTCTTGCCTTGGGAGTCATACATACATAAAGGGTAATCACCTCACACTACTAATATAATGACATGGATAATCACCTCATGTTTATCTATTTAGGAATAAGGGAACTCACCTGACATTCTTCTCATATAAAGGTCTTTGGGGGACTCACCACAACCTCATCACATTTCATAGTCATTAGACTTAGATTCATTTTAGGTGAGCAAACCTTTCAACCTAGAATCATTTTATGTGATAGAACCTTTCATATCATATCATATTCATGCATGGATGTGTATATGAGAATGTCCTTTCAATCAACACAACAACATATCATAATCATAGATACTTCACTCTCAAAGTGTTCATAAAGCATGTACATAGATTCATAAAAATATGCATCATATCATATTTTGCCTTCTTAGGGTCAAAGCTCATATCAAATCAACATATCTAAAATACTACATTAGACATGGATTCCATCATAACTCAAGTAATTCTATCACTTCTTACAATCTATTATTCATAAGGTAGATTAGGTAGGTAAAGGCCTTCCACCGCAATTCTATCCATTAGTCATCTAGCCTCATATAGATTTTTACTCTCAAAGCCTTAAAATACATAATTTATCTTATTAGCTTTACCTTCAAACCCTAGTGATCAACATTCATGACTACAAGCCTTACTCTCAAAGCTTTACTTCATACAATCATCATACATATCTAGATCACAAGACATTCTAGTCACAAGCCTCATATTTAAGCAATTCTAGTCTTAATTAATCATAAAGGCTCAATCTCATTCATTACTAGTCAAGATCCATCATATAATCTTCAATATAATTCAATTCATGTTTACATACTTCTATTCTTGATCAATTACTATACATATCATCAATTCTAGAAGATCACCTATGAATCCTCAATTTCACTTCACAAGGCATAAAGCCACATTCTTCAATTTCATCAATTAGACTAGGGTTAACCATGAAAAACATATAATATTATCATAATATCTTGATTAAATACTAAATAAATTATAAACAAGTACTATCCACTCAATTGGAATCATACTCAACTTAACCCACAATATTTGAAGAATCCCTAACTTGAATTTGGGGATTCATCTTCACAATTGGGGGAATTTTAGGGGGCTCCATAGATGGAAGTATCCATGGATTAATAAGCTAACATAACTTTATTATGAATACCTACTAAGCTTTTAACAATGGATTCTTGACCTAGCTTGAACCCTTCTTCTTCTTTTTTTCTTCTTCTTCTTCTTCACTTTCTAGAGAGAAAATTTCTCTGAGGGAATTGGGTTTATTTTGGGGTTTTGGAATAATGACTTAATTGACTTAGTTTGGGGGTGTAATAGCTTTATATAGGTGGTCTAAATACTAAAAAAACGACACCACTTAATAACTACTAATTATGGAATGACCCCTAAGTCTCTAACTTAAACCAACTTAGAGTACGAGACTGCCTCACTCATGAGACCACGCCCACGGACCGTGGGTGGCTCCACAAGGCGTGCTGGTACTCCATATGTGGTGGCCTGGAACACCTCATTTGGGGTCTTGACCCACGACCCCTTCCCACAGGGCGTGGGTCCATCTACTGGGAGTGAGTCCCATCTGTAGGTGGGCTGTTTCGGGCAGTTTCTAGGGGATGTTTTAGGGTCCTCCTCCAAGACCCTTAGTTGGTCCTTGGGGAGTCATGTATTGACGTTTAACCCCTAAACCCTTCCTTCTAAGTTCGGAAAGTCAAATCTACGACTCTAACCCTCACGTCAAACTCTAGAACTCTCACGTAAAGCTCTAGTTGACCTACCAAACTAGGGGTGTAACACCTAATTAATTACGTACTAAAAGATATGGTAGTATATATTGTTTTCCTTCAAGAGAGGCACACATTGATTGCATGTAGTTTTTTTACTAAATTTCTTTGTGGGTGTTTGTGATGATTTAATAAATTATGTGTGTTAGTTCGAATAGGTAATTATAGGTATTTATAAGTTCAAATGAGGTATGGACCGTGACATAGAGTTTTTCTATACCCGAAACTAACATCTAAAGCCAAAATTATGAACGTTCGAAGTTTCTCTTATTTACGACTACACTAGTCTCTGGTAAAATGGTCATAATGCTTTACTTTAAATATTAAGTGATACAAAATTGGTGGCATTTGAAAGAAAACTCATTGACCAACAATTTTCATATGTCATGGTTCACCTAATTCATTAAGTACTAAAAGATATGGTAGTATACATTGTTTGCCTTCAAGAGAGGCACACATTGATTGTATGCAGATTTTTGACGAAAATTTTGTGCAAGTGTTTGTGATGATTTAATAAATTATATGTGTTAATTCGAATGGGTAATTACACATATTTATAAGTTCAAATGAGGTATGGACCGTGAAATAAAGTTTTTCTATACCCCAAAACTAACATCTAAAGCCAAAATTATAAATGTTTGAAGTTTCTCTTATTTACAACTACACTAGTCTCTGTAAAATGGACATAATGTTTTACTTTAAACATTAAATGATACAAAATTGGTGGTATTTGAAAGAAAACTCATTGACCTACAATTTTGATATGTCATGGCTTACTTAATTCATTACGTACTAAAAGATAAGGTAGTATACATTGTTTGCCTTCAAGAGAGGCACACATTGATAGCATGTAGTTTTTTGACAAAAATTTTTTGTGGGTGTTTGTGATGATTTAATGAATTATGTGTGTTAGTTTGAATGGGTAATTATAGGTGTTTAAAAGTTCAAATGAGGTATGGGCCGTGAAATAGAATTTTTCTATATCCGAAACTAACATCTAAAGCCAAAATTATGAACGTTAGAAGTTTCTCTTATTTACACCTACACTAGTCTCTGGTAAAATGGTCATAATGCTTTACATTAAACATTAAATGATACAAAATTGGTGGACTTTGAAAGAAAACTCATTAACCTACAATTTTTATATGTCATTGTTCACCTAATTCATTATGTACTAAAAGATATGGTAATATACATTGTTTGTCTTCAAGAGAGGCACACATTAATTGCATGTAGTTTTTTACCAAAATTTTTGTGGGTGTTTGGGATGATTCAATAAATTATGTGTGTTAGTTCAAATGGGTAATTATACGTATTTATAAGTTCAAATAAGGTATGGACCACGAAATAGAGCTTTCTAAACCCCAAAACTAACATCTAAAGCCAAAATTATGAACGTTCGAAGTTTATCTTATATACAACTACACTAGTCTCTGGTAAAATAGTCATAATGTTTTACTTTAAACATTAAATGATACAAAATTGGTGGAATTTGATAGAAAACTCATTGACCTACAATTTTCATATGTCATTACTCACCTAATTCATTACATACTAAAAGATAAGGTAGTATACATTGTTTGCCTTCAAGAGAGGCACACATTGATTGCATGTAGATTTTTTACCAAATTTTTTTGTGGGTGTTTGTGATGATTTAATAAATTATATGTGTTAGTTCGAATGGGTAATTATATGTATTTATAAGTTCAAATGTGGTATGACCGTAAAATATAGTTTTTCTATACCCAAAACTAACATCTAAAGCCAAAATTATGAACGCTCGAAGTTTCTCTTATTTAGAACTACATTATTCTCTGGTAAAATGGTCATAATGTTTTACTTTAAACATTAAATGATACAAAATTGGTGGAATTTGATAGAAAACTCATTGACCTACAATTTTCATATGTCATTATTCACCTAATTCATTACATACTAAAAGATAAAATAGTATACATTGTTTGCCTTCAAGAGAGGCAGACATTGATTGCATGTAGTTTTTTGACAAAAATATATTATGGGTGTTTGTGATAATTTAATAAATTATGTGTGTTAGTTCAGATAGATAATTATAGGTATTTAACAGTTCAAGTGAGGTATAAGCCGTGAAATAGAGTTTTTCTATACCCGAAACTAACATCTAAAGCCAAAATTATGAGCATTAGAAGTTTCTCTTATTTACAACTACACTAGTCTCTGGTAAAATGGTCATAATGCTTTACATTAAACATTAAATTATACAAAATTTGTGGCATTTGAAATAAAACTCATTGACCTACAATTTTTATATGTCATTGTTTACCTGATTCATTACGTACTAAAAGATATGCTAGTATACATTGTTTGCCTTCAAGAGAGGCACACATTGATTGTATGTAGTTTTTTCACCAAAATTTTTTGTGGGTGTTTGGGATGATTTAATAAATTATGTGTGTTAGTTCAAATGGGTAATTATATATATTTATAAGTTCAAATGAGGTATGGACCGTTAAATAGAGTTTCTCTATACCCCAAAACTAATATCTAAAGCCAAAATTATGAACATTCGAAGTTTCTCTTATTTATAACTACACTAGTCTCTTGTAAAATGGTCATAATGCTTTACTTTAAACATTAAATGATACAAAATTAGTGACATTTGAAAGAAAACTCATTGACCAACAATTTTTATATGTCATGGCTCACCCAATTCATTACCTACTAAAAGATATGGTAGTATACATTGTTTGCCTTCAAGAGAGGCACACATTGATTGTATGTAGATTTTTGACGAATTTTTTTTGTGGGTGTTTGTGATGATTTAATAAATTATATGTGTTAGTTCGAATGGGTAATTATAGGTATTTATAAGTTCAAATGTGGCATGACCGTGAAATAGAGTTTTTCTATACCCAAAATTAACATCTAAAGCCAAAATTATGAATGTTCGAAGTTTCTCTTATTTATAACTACACTATTCTCTGGTAAAATGGTCATAATGCTTACTTTAAACATTAAATAATACAAAATTGGTGGAATTTGAAAGAAAACTCATTGACCTACAATTTTCATATGTCATGGCTCATCTAATTCATTACGTACTAAAAGATAAGGTAGTATACATTATTTGCCTTCAAGAGAGGCAGACATTGATTGCATGTAGTTTTTTGACAAAACTATATTGTGGGTGTTTGTGATGATTTAATAAATTATGTGTGCTAGTTCGAATGGGTAATTATAGGTATTTAACAGTTCAAATGAGGTATGTGCTGTGAAATAGTGTTTTTCTATGCCCAAAACTAGCATCTAAAGCCAAAATTATGAACGTTCGAAATTTCTCTTATTTACAACTACACTAATTTCTGGTAAAATGGTCATAATGTTTTACTTTAAACATTAAATGATACAAAATTGGTGGCATTTGAAATAAAACTCATTGACCTACAATTTTCATATGCCATGGCTTATCTAATTCGTATGATATATAGTGCATGGATTTTTTGTGATCCGAAATTCCCGAAACAAAATGGCCAATATTATTCATGGATGTCCGTTAAGACCTTAGCAATGGATCGAGTTCGTTTCGAGGGGCAAACAGGCACATTTTCAAGTTCAAATACGCCCCAAAGCAAGTAAACCCATATTTTGCCAATTTTCGTGTGTTAATAGTCCATGAATTTTTTGTGATCCGGAATTTCCGAAACAAAATGGCCGAAATCTTTCATGGACGTCCGTTAAGACATTAGTAATGGACCCAGTTCATCCCGAGGGGGAAACAGGCGCATTTTCAAGTTCAAACGAACCCCAAAGCAGGTAAACCCAGATTTTACCGATTTTCGTGTGCTATAGTCCATGGATTTTTTGTGATCCAGAATTCCCGAAATAAAATAGCTGAAATTTTTCATATACGTCTGTTAAGACCTTAGCAATGGACCAGTTTGTCCCGAGGGGCAAACAAGCACATTTTCAAGTTCAAACGAGCCCCAAAGCAGGTAGATCTAGATTTTACCAATTTTCGTGTGCTATTCCATGGATTTTTTGTGATTCAGAATTCCTGAAACAAAATGGCCAAAAAAATTCATGGACGTCCGTTAAGACCTTAACAATGGATCAGTTCATCCCGAGGGGAAAACGGGTGCATTTTCACATTCAAACGCCCCCCAAAGCAGGTAAACCCAAATTTTGTCGATTTTCTTGTGCTATTATAGTCCATGAATTTTTTGTGATCTGGAATTTCCGAAACAAAATAGCCGATATCTTTCATGGATGTCCGTTAAGACCTTAGCAATGGACCCAGTTCATCCCGAGGGGCAAACATACTAATTTTCAAGTTCAAACGAGCCCCAAATCAGGTAAACCCAGATTTTACCGATTTTCATGTGCTAGTCAATGAATTTTTTGTGATCCAGAATTCCTGAAACAAAATGGCCAAAAATTTTCATAGACGTCTGTTAAGATCTTAGCAATGGACCTAGTTCTTCCTGAGGGGCTAACTGGCGCATTTTAAGGTTCAAATGAGCCCCAAAGTAGGTAAACCAAGATTTTGCCAATTTCCGGGTGCTATAGTCCATGAATTTTTTGTAATCCAAAATTTCCAAAAAAAAATGGCCGAAAATTTTCATGGACGTCCGTTAAGACCTTTCCAATGGACCAGTTCGTCCCGAGGGGTAAACGGGTGCATTTTCAAGTTCAAACGATCCCTAAAGCAGGTAAACCCAGATTTTGCCAATTTTCATTTGCTATAGTCGATGGATTTTTTGTGATCCAGAATTCCCAAAAAAATGGCCGAAATTTTTCATGGATGTCTGTTAAGAACTTAACAATTGACCTAGCTCATCCCGAGGGGAAAACGAGCCCATTTTTTAAAGTCCAAATGAGTCTCAAAGTAGGTAAACCCAGATTTTTGCCGATTTTCGTGTGCTATAGTCCATTGATTTTTTGTGATCTGGAATTCCCGAAACAAAATGGCCGAAATTTTTCATGGACGTCCGTTAAGACCTTAGCAATGAACCAGTTCATCCCGAGGGGCAAACATACGCATTTTCAAGTTCAAACGAGCCCCAATGCACGTAAACCTGGATTTTGCTGATTTTTATATATAGTCCATGGATTTTTTGTGATCCAAAATTCCCGAAACAAAATGGCCAAAATATTTCATGGACGTCCATTAAGACCTTAGCAATGGACCCAGTTCGTCCCGAGGGTCAAGCAGACGCATTTTCAAGTTCAAACGAGCCCCAAAGTAGGTAAACTCAATTTTTGCCAATTTTCGTGTATTATTGTCCATGGAGTTGTGATCCAGAATTCCCAAAACAAAATTGTAACACCCCAGAAACCAGTAGGCTAAACTAGAGCTTGACGTTAGGGTTAGAGTCTTGAATGTACTCCCGGCACTTTAAAGTAAATGTTTTCATGTTAAAATGTCAAGGTTCAAACCCCAAGGACCAACCATGGGTCCTTGAGGAGGACCTTAAGGAGGTTGTCTGGGCAATGACCCACGATGGGGACTCACGCCCTGTGGGTCCACCCACGCTCGTGGGTGAGAGGGGGTAGGTCAGGCCCTGAAAACCAATCCACATAACCCTACCTACGTTTCACCAGCACGGACCGTGGGTCCAACCATGGTCCGTCTGTGAGGGGTCGTGGGTGGCCACCGATAGACAGTTTTGGGGAATTAGTTAGGGGCACTTTGGGGTTTTTTGGTTTTAATTAATACTAAGTGACGTCATTTTACTCTAAATTAGACTAACTATATAAGTATTTTATACCCCTAAATTAAGTCATCTTCTTTATTATTTCCAAATTCCAAAACAAAACCAACTCTTCGCCAAAAATTCTCTCTAGAACTTCAAGGAAGTTGGGGCTAGGGTTCAAGGAACAAGATTTTCCACTCAAATTCATTGGATTTCATCACTAAGGTATGGTAGTTCTTCATCCATGATTTCAAAACCCCCAATTTCAAAGTTAGGAATCCCAAAAGTGACTTCAATCTCATTGATTCCTTTCAATTTCATTTTTAATGATTGAATTGTGTTTTATTATGGATAAATTGATGATTTTATATGGTTTTATGTTGAATTCCCCTATTTTCCCAATTTGGATCTCAAAGTGTGGGTATTGATTAATGCAAGTAGAATATTATAGAATTATGCACGTAGTAATTGAACTGTTTGAATTATGATTATATCCATGTCTAATGTAGGACCGACCTACCGAACCGGAGGCAATCGAGAATTAGTAATTCTAGATGTGTTGATGGAATATGATCTATGATTCATGAAAGGCAAAGTATGAGAATTATGCATGATTATGAGATTTATGTATATGTTTTATGAACACTTTGAGAGTAAAGTGATTATGACTATGATCTTGTTGTGTGTTGTTGAAAGGTTATTCTCATTCACACACCTATGTATGAATATGATATGATGTGAAAGATTTTCTCACAATATGATGGTTCTAAGGTTGAAAGACTATTCTCACCTATTGAATCTAGGAGCTATCTTATGAATTATGTTGGTTTGAGTGTCAAGATATTCTTCCATGAGTATGAACTTAAATCAAGACTTAATATGAACTCTGTGGAAATTAATGCTTAGCACCGAGTGAATATTGATATGAGATGGAAGCCCTCACGATAGTAGAGGCCGAGTTTCTAGGAGCAATCCCTTGGGATGGAAGCCCTCACGATAGTAGAGGTCAGGTTTTTAGTAGCAATCCCTATATCCCATAAACCATGTGCCCTCATAGGTCCTTAGCTAGTGGATCCACCTAAGCTAAGAGTATGGTTCTACCTTAGGCAAGTAGGCGACCCCTTTTCGATGTGGGGTAGACACCGAATTCCATGTTAAGTTCACATGGTCTATGTCGGTTAAGGCTTATCCCCACTGTGATAGAATGAAAAAGAATATGAATTATGAACTATGGCTACTCAAGAAGCTTTACTTAGCATGGGTGGAATTATGGGATCTTATTCATGCATTGCACAAGTAAGCTTTGAGTGTACTTATGGTATGTCTCTCCAATTATATGATGATCTATGTATTGAACATGCTTATGACTTATGTTTCTCCATTATCTTCAAAATGATGTTTTAACTTAGTAAATTGCATGCATTCAATTAAAATGTCCCTTTTGGCATGTTTTCAAGGTTTTTATGCATGTCTATCATACTTAGTGCATTTTTGTACTAACCCGTATTTTTCCTATACTTTTCCCAAGTGTAGGGTCCGGTTCTTAAGGCGGTCATCATTTGATTCAAGCTTGGATTTGACTATTCTCCTATTGAAAATCTTATAACGTTTATGCATAAAATTCATGATTATATTGCCTAAATTTATCAAAAGTTCATAGAAGAAAATGATTTCTCCATCTTTGTCTTCTCTATTCTCGTCGGAGTACTACCTACAACCATCACAATGTCATTTTTATGTCTCAAATCATCAATAGCATATTTGATTAATCATTACACACAAAGAATACTAATGAAATGCTTGATTTACATACTAGTTATCAATATTTTAAAAGAATTTTATAGATCTAAAAATTTTATTTGTTCCACCGGCAACAATGATATTGCCTATCACCGCCGCCAACATCTCTTAACTTCATAATTGACTTACTAACTCCTATTTTCTCTTCAAAGTCTTATTTTTTCCTTCAATTTATGAACAATGGAGAAGAAGAAGAAATAGATTTTAAAAGAGAAATGTATGGTGAGATGGAGGAAGATCCCAAATCTTTGTTCTTTTGCAAAAGTTTAAGAAAATATCAAGAGATAAATGTTTTTAAAAATTAAAATAAATATTATTTATTATGAAAACGTGTGTACAACACTTTTTTTACACACAATTGAGTTTGTCTTCGGAAGGGGATATTAATATCACTTTGAACAAAATTAGGTGTGTAATAGGTCGTCACAATAGTTTGAGCATGTAACTGACTTTTCGGCACCAATTTAGGGGGTAATTTATGTCTTTTCTCAACTAAAAATAATTTTTAGCATGATACCTCTCAAACCAAAGAGATATTAGAGAGAAGTATAAAAAACACCCCTACATTTTGCGCGAATTATTAATTTCATCTCTAAACTATTGACAGTCTTAAAAACAATCATCTACTTGACTAATTGAACTTAAATACACCCATGATCTTACCACATGAGTGAAACACATCTCTAAATTCTCGACATGTTAGGGGTGTTTCAAACTTCTCTCAACTTTTTATTAAGAGTTTCACGATCTTATAAGAGTTTGAGACCACTTGCTATGTCATGTGGCAAATCGAGGGTGTATTTTAAGTTCAATCAGTAAAGTAAAAGAGTGTGTTTTTAGATTGTCAATAGTTTAGGGACGAATACGCCAAGTTCATAAGTGTTTTTCAATACTTTTCTGGAGATATTAATAAGCAAATTAATCAGTTAATGAGTAACAATACAATTAGTTAAATATAAATATCAATAAATATAAATATTAACTTGATATATATATATATATATATATATATATATATATATATTTTCTTTGCGTTTATATTTCTATTATTATTTACTTATTTTTAGAGTTATACTTTTAATTTTTTTTATTTGACCCACAAACTGGTCTAATCTAAATTGCTCACACTGTACAAGATATCGAGCTTATCTGAGCGGGGCTAAAAAGCCCTAATCTTAAATGAACTAAAAAAATCTTAGCTCAACTGTATCAAAATCACAAGTTAGGATGAGCCAACCCAACATGCTAAGTCCATATTTATGACAATTACGTTTATGGAGCACTAATAACTAATTATTCTTTCCAACTCAAATTATGTATTTCTCTAGAACATGCCTCTTAAGAAAATATTAATTAAAAGAGATTTTAAGTATTTTAAATCAATCCACGAATTTTCTGGCTATATAGTACAGTAATAACTAATTCCCAATTTTTTAGGCGCCTAATAATTTGGAACTTTCACAAATCACATTTTCATTTTCCGCTAAAAGTAACTTAAAAAGCACAATCCGCGTCAATACATAATAAAACATTCTCAACTGTTGATCTCTTTCTAATCAACGATTCACATTTAATGTCGTCCTCCCACGCGGACCGATACTCATATCCGTCGATCTTCAATCCAAAGCCCCCAAAACCAACGATCACGATTTAACACAAACGCCGATCCACATAATCAGCAGCTATAAATACCGCAAACTGATCATCTTCATTAAATTCACAGCGTATCATCTCTTTCAATCTTCCAAAATTCAATTTCAAAACCTTGCAAAATGTCGGGCCGTGGTAAGGGAGGTAAGGGATTAGGCAAAGGAGGAGCTAAGAGGCACAGGAAGGTGTTAAGAGATAACATTCAGGGTATTACCAAGCCAGCTATTCGTAGGCTTGCTCGTAGAGGTGGTGTGAAGCGTATTTCTGGATTGATTTATGAGGAAACTCGTGGAGTTCTGAAGATCTTTCTTGAAAATGTGATTCGTGATGCTGTTACATACACTGAGCATGCTAGGAGAAAGACTGTGACGGCTATGGATGTTGTTTATGCTCTTAAGAGGCAGGGAAGGACCCTTTACGGATTTGGAGGTTAGGGCGTTGGTTAGTGGTTGTAGATTTGGTTTTTTAGTGAAGTTGGGTTACTTTTTTTGTTTGTTTATATGATCTCGATATTGTAATTCCTTGTTACACAAACAATTAATGGAAGGAGATTGTATTTTGAGTAATAATTGCATTTGTTCTCTTCTTGATTTATATTACACTTTTATTGTTGGAAGCCCTCATTTTGTCAGGTTTGGTTTGTTCTTAAATATGTGTTGCTTTTCAAACCATCTAAATTTAGTATGTGTTGCTTTTAAAAAAAGTTATGCTTTTTCCTTCTTTGATTTTGTTGTGTGGGGATCTCTTTTCTGTAATTACAGTGTGCATCTTGTTTTGCTGTGCAATATTTTCCTTAATAACTCACTTTTTGAGCTGAGGTATATTGTTCTGCTGCACATATTTGAGTTCTAGGAGGTAATTATCTCAAAGCTTGTGTTTTTCATTGCCTGTCTGCGTAGAAGTAAGTTTGGTTTGTACATTCCGTTGATGTTTATAATGAATACTGTATAAGTATTGTGTTGCTTTTGAAACCATCTAAACTCAATTGATGATTTGATCATTTCTTTTTGATTGAAAACATTTCAGGAAGTATGCATTGCTCTTGAAAGCTTTCAAGTTTAGTTGATAACAGAACCAGCTTATCTACAGCTCCGTTTCTTACTTTTCTGAAATTTTAGTTTTACTGCACATTCCTGATTTCTGAGAGGTGAATATATTTATGATTTCTGAGAGGTAAATATCTCAAGTTTGTTTTTTTCTTTGTCTGTCTGTTTATTGGTTTGAAACTTAAGATTTAATTCGTTGGTGCATTTCATATGAGAAGAAATTATTGCAATTTGCACCTTTTGTTTCAGTCTTTTTAGTTAATGAAATTGCAGTCAGATAATTGATTAAATTGTCATTAGTCTTGAAACTCGGATATTCACAGTCTTTCTTGTTCAGTTACTTGCTGTTTGCTTTGATGCGTTCAAGGAATTTATTTTTGTTATCCCTAATGCCAGTTGATGTAGAGTTGCACAACTTAGAGATCTTGTTCAATTAACCTCATTTTTTGAGCTGAAGGTCTACCCGAAATAGTTTTTCTACCTCCTAGTGTATGTTGTTGTATAGTACTGCTGCACATGTTTGAGTTCTTAAAGGTAAATATCTCAAGCTTTTATTTTTCCTTGCCTGTCTTCTTATTGATTAAAACTTAATATGAGATCAGATTTATTGGTTTATTTCATATGAAATAAAGAAATAATTGTAAATTGCACCTTTTGATTTGTCCTTTTTTGTTCCCAACATTATGCATAAATATAATTGCAGTCAAATAATTGCTTAAACTCTCGCTAGTCTTGCAGCTTGGGATATTCACGCTATGTTTTTGTTCAGTTACTTGCTACTCTCCTTTGATTTATTCGAGGTAATTTATTGTTGTTACCCTTAATGTCAATTGATGTAATTGTGCAAGTTAGAGTTCTTGTTCAGTTTTTTTGTTGATTAAACTTCAATTTGATCTAGTTGAAATTCAGTTTACTTTAGCTGAACATCTGAGTGATTGTGCAAAACATCTTTTTCTCTCTCATTGACATACTTTTTTCTCGTGGAATGCTACAAAGTTCTTCTATCTACAGTTGTAGCTGTATTATTCTGTGTTTTGATTTGGAAATTATATGGCCTTGGAATTTTACTTGGATTTGTTGTTTTTGAAATTTAATCCAAGTTTTCCTTGTGAACAACTTTCCTGTTAGGATGCTCTTTTGAGGATTTTAGACTTGAGTTTAACTTGGTGGTTCTCCTAAAGAGTTCTGGTTGAACTGGTATGACTGGTACACCAGCTGGAGCTCGACTATTAGTGGTTGCTCTAATCCTGCAGCTTGTCGTACACAGTAAAGCTTTTCCTTGTTGGTAAGTTGACAAACTCAACCCTGTAAACATGGAATATCAGAACTTTTAAAGTTTTATTTGAGCTCTATCTTGGTGATTTTAAACTCTGTGATCACAATCTGCAATTGTCTATGAGTAGTTTCAACACCACTTTCTGTTTCTACTTGGATATCAAGCTTGTTAATTTACTCTTTGGCTCTGGTTGATCTAGTTTCGGTATGGTTTTGCACTTGTCTCATGACAGACAATTTGATTAAGTGAGGACAGAAACCTGTAAAGATTTCACCACACAAGCTGATTAGAGTTTTGTGTTCCATTAATGTGTAGAAATAATATATGCTGACAGAATCATAAAAATTCTTATATGTTGATTGCAGCCAATTTGTATCATGTTTACTTATAGGACATTGAGTCACTTCTGTCCCTTTGGTATTTGCTTATCTCCTACCAAACTTGCTTCATTATGATTCTATTGAATTATCCTGTTATGTGGCCGAGAAGCTTTAATAATTATTATAACTTGTTCACTGATACATGATTAATAAGCTATGATCTTAAAAAGAGGTTTTTGAGGAGAGTCGGAATGATGCACAAGGCTTTTTCTATTTTTCAGTTTGGATGGGCAAGGGTTTCCTTCCCACTGAAACATGGAAGATTATTTTCCTAATACCTAGTCATGATGCATGTGCCTCAACAATTATTTCTGATGCAAGGCATTGTTGGGTCGGATCGATGCTGCATTTGCCTTTTAAAATTATTCAACCTCTTGACCATTCTCCCATAGCACAATCCTCTTATTGGGATAATATTGTACAACTTCAATGTGTTATTGCAAGGATGACTGGAGGTTCATTAAATCTTGAGAAACTTGGACTAGAGGGATTAGAGTTGCAAGAAGATATCTTCTTTGGACTTCGATGCACTTAGCATAGTAAGGTTTGCTCAACTTGAACAACAGGTAGGATTCCATTATAGTGTCCTTGCTTGTTGTGTGTGCAAATGTGTAGATAGGGCTATGAATGTCCCTAGTTGGTGTATAATGGTATTGAAATTCTTTATTTCTCTTTGTTTCCTTGTGATTTCAAGTCGTGTTATCTTTAATCATTTTAATGTGCATTCAGATTCAGACGATTAAATCTTAATGAAAACAAATGAGGCCTAAATGACATGTCTTTTACCTAATGTTGTTGAGAGTCCAAAATTCCTCAATATTGAATTTAGTTTCAATAAACAATCATGTTGATTCTAGATCGTCACTCACTCTTCTAATATAGCAAAATATATAATCCAATAAATATTGAATTTGGAATGTATTAATGAAATTTATTTTCCTTAGAGAAGTCATTTTTCTAATTTTAAAATAATTTAGTAGATATTTTCATAAACAACTCAAATATCGTGTAACATTCACAAACTCCCCTTGAAAACTGTCTATAGAAACCACTCTCCCTTTTCTTTTTTTGCTCACTCATTCTTTTCTTCATAGAAAAAGTTACTTTTGTTTTTCAGATAAAGCAGAGGATAAATAATAGGTGGCGATTTCATCAAGAAAATCCCCTTGAGAGACGTCTATATCAACCGCTCTCCCTCGTCTTTTTTAGCTCACTTGTTCTTCTCATCACATAAAAAATTTCTTCTATTTTTTTCAAATGACGCAGGAGGAAAACTATTAAGGAGAACCAATCGGTGAGATGCATTTTAGGGGATGTGAGGAAGATGCCATGGGGGAGGTACACAACTGAGATAAGAGATCCTGGCCAAAGGAGAAGTGTTACACTTGGAGCTTTTGATATACCCAAAGAAGTTGCTAGGGCTTACAATTGGCGGCGAGGACGAACTGTGGTCACATTCCTCGAGATAACCTCCAAAACATCAGAGATTTCTTGAGAAGCTTATTTGCAAACAACAAACAACAAAAGAAGAGAGCTCCAACATTCTTATGGATATTCAGAGGATTAAAATGATGATTCAGTGCAACCAAACATCAACTCACATTTTCGTGTTGATCTATGAATAGAATCTATACATCGCTATCAAGGTATACATCTCAATCGGAAAAGAATCAAGGATCTATACATCTCGATTGGAAAATAATTGAGGGTCTATACATCTTGATCTGAAAAGAATCAAGGATCTATACATCTCGATCAAAAGAGAATTAAGATTGGAAAGAATCAAGAGAAAAAGAAAGAATCAAAATTGATCCATAGATTTCTTGAAATAAACGAAGCCAGTTCTCTCTTATTGTTTTTTTTCCTTTTATATTTTCTTAATTTCAAAGGAAATTAAGAGGAAAGGGACTGACGAAATGTCGTACATTCAATATCGATGATGATTTCACATGCTCTTTGACAGTGCAAGGGTGATCTCAAGATTGAGAGGCACAATACTGCAACCGTTGTTAGCGCCACTGCAGCTTTGTTCGAAAGATGACCTGAAAGCATTGGTCTGAATTGGGAGCATATGATTGGAATTATCATTATTATCATCACTGGCATTCTAACAACTAGACTTCTCGTGAAAATCTCTGAGGTTATCCTGCGGAAATTTAGTTACAGCTTTGTGGCTGTGATATCTCCTCGCCGCTGTATCGTAAGCCCTAGCAGCTTTTTCTGATGCATCAAAAGTATTGAGCCAGACACTTCTCCTCTGGACGGGATCTTTGATATCAGCTTTTCTACCTCCTCCGTGGCATCTTTCTCATATCTCCTTATAACGCATCTCACCTGAGGACATTGTCGTCTGTCAATGGCTATTCAGTAAGTTTGTGGTGCCTTTCAAACCATCTAAATTTAAGTGATATTTGAATCAATTCTTTGTGAATGACAGTTTAGCAAGTATGCATTGACCAGGTAATCTCTTTGTACTCTTTAATGTCTCTTATCTCATTTTCCAACTGCGCAAATCAGTTTCAAAGTATGTGTTGTTATAAAAAAACATCTAAATTGATAACAGAGCCCGCGACTTTGCTAGAACCATTGAATTTCCTGGTCTACCGACTGAATGTCAACTGAAATATGTGGAGCAGCAGGGTAATTTTGGATACCAGGAGGAGCAGCAGGGTAATTCGGGAAACCAGGAGGAACATCAGGGTAATTCGGGAAACCAGGAAGAGCAGCAGGGTAATTCGGGAAACCAGGAGGAACAGTAGGGTAATTTGGGAAACCAGGAGGAAAATCAGGGTAAGTCCTGATGATGCTCCTGGTTTTCCGACTTACCCTGATTTTCCTCCTGGTTTCCCAAATTACCCTACTGTTCCTCCTGGTTTCCCGAATTACCCTGCTGCTCTTCCTGATTTCCCGAATTACCCTGATGTTCCTCCTGGTTTCCCGAATTACCCTGCTGCTCCTCCTGGTTTCCAAAATTACCCTGCTGCTCCACATATTTCAGTTGACATTCAGTCGGTAGACTAGGAAATTCAATGGTTCTAGCAAAGTCGCGGGCTCTGTTATCAATTCAGNGGATGTAAATATCTCAAGCTTGTGTTTTTCTTTGCCCTTCTGCTTAGGGTAAGTTTAGTTTGTTCTTCAAAGCTTATGCATTCTGTTGACGTTTATAAACCTATTGTCAATGCAATAAGTATGTGTTTCTTTTCAAACCATCTAAATTCAATTGGTTGAAACGACAAGAAGAGTGCTTAGTGAAGAGACACAACCGAAGGGAGGAAATTCTCGCGAATAAGGAAGCATGTAGACTCTGAAAGGAAGCTCCCGAGAGGGAAATAGAAGAGAAGAACCAACGCCATCATCCCAAGCCGATGGCTTCTCTCGAGATAGGTATGAAGAAGGAAAATGCTTTGTGTATCGATGTAGTTATAAGTTTTCGATGTCCCTCAAAAGTCTGACAAGAATTTGTACTGATATGAGAAATCTCCCCCAAGCCGTGCATACGACTTCCATCTAATACGGCTTTCCACATAATTCTCTTTGATTTCGCTAGAGCCATTGGCTTTCTCTACAGCTCTGATTCTTATATGTGGGGATCTATTTTCTGTTATTATAGTTTCGCTGCACATTTCTGATTTTTGAGAGGTAAATATCTCAAGCTTGTTATTTTCTTTGCCTGTTTACGTATTGGTTTAAAACTTAGGGTTAAATTTGTTGGTGCATTTCGTATGAGAAGAAATAAATGCAATTTGCATCTCTTGTTTCAGCCTTTTTAGTTCCCAGTGTTGTTATGTATAGTTATAATTAGAGCCAAATAATTGATTAGACGGCCATTAGTCTCGCTACTTGGGATATTCACACAAGTCTTTATTGTTCAGTAACTTGCTGCTCTGCTTTGATGGGTTCAAGGAATTTATTTTCGTTAACCTTAATGCCAGTTGATGTATTTGTGCAAGTTAGAGATCTTGTTGATCAGTGTATCGATAAAAGGCTCAGCTAACCTCAGTTTTTGAGCTTAGGGTCTATCGGAAATTGTTTCTCTACCCCGAAGGTAGGGGCAAGTGTATGTTGTTATTGTACACTTCTGCTGCACATGTTTGAGTTCTTAAAGGTAAATATCTCAAGCTTCTGTTTTTCCTTGCATGTCTTCTTATTGGTTAAAACTTAAGATAAGAGTAAATTTATTGGTGTATTTCATATGAGAAGAAATAATTGCAATTTGCACGTCTTGATTTGGCCTTTTTAGTTCCCAGCAATATGCATAACTATAATTGCAGTCAAATGATTGTTTAAACTCCCACTAGTCTTGCAGCTCGGGATATTCACACTATGTTTTTGTTATTCTGTTACTTGCTGCTCTTCTTTGATTTATTCAAGGAATTTATTGTTGTTACCCTTCATGTCAGTTGATGTAGTTGCACAAGTTAGAGATCTTGTTCAGTTGTTTTGTTGGTTAAACTTCAATTTGATCTTGTTGAAATTCAGTTTACTGGAGCTGAACTTCTGCATTGATTGTTCAAACATCTTTTTCTCTCATAATGAGATATTTGCATTAGTATCAGCCGCTACCACCACCACCACCTCTACCACTAGCATCAGCCACTACCACCATTGTGGTCAATAACCTCTATCACCATANAATTTGATCTTGTTGAAATTCAGTTTTACTTCAGCTGAACTTCTGCAGTGATTGTTCAAACATCTTTTTCTCTCATAATGAGATATTTGCATTAGTATCAGCCGCTACCACCACCACCACCTCTACCACTAGCATCAGCCACTACCACCATTGTGGTCAATAACCTCTATCACCATAGCTAGCACCACTGCCAACTACCACAAGCACGTTATAAACCTCCACACATTCTTCAATCACCACCATCAACACCACCAATTATTAACATCAACCAACTTCACCGTTGCAACCATCAAACACCACTACCAATTACCACCATTATGACAGTCGCTACAACACCAACTACCTCTACTGTCATAACTATAATACCATCATTACTAGCCACTAACAATAACTATTATCATCACCACCACCACTAAAAACTATCTTCACCATCACTAGCAAGCATAAGTATTTAAAAAAAAATAATCAAATTATGATTTTTTTTTAAATATTTATTAAATTTTTATTTTTATGTACATATAAATAAATTATGTGCACTTAGATGTTGAAAGACAAAGTCTTAATCATTCAGTGTTCAAATTTTCAAATAACATCTTAATTATTCAGATTTGCATACATATTCAGATGTCTAGGTGTAAATGAACATCTTTTGCCTAATGTTGTTGAGAGTCCAAAATGCCCTCAATATTGGGGTTTTAATTTCATAAAACAACCATGTTGATTCTATATCCTCACTCACTCTTCTAATATAGTAGAATATATAATCCAACAAATATCATCTCTTTCAATCTTCCAAATTCAATTTCAAAACCCTAAAAATTATTGAAAAATGTCAGGCTGTGGTAAGGGAGGCAAGGGATTAGGCAAAGGAGGAGCCAAGAGGCACAGGAAGGTTCTAAGAGATAACATACAGGGTATTACCTAGCCAGCTATTTGTAGGCTTGCTTGTAGAGGTGGTGTGAAGCGTATTTCTGGATTGATTTATGAGGAAACTCGTGGAGTGCTTAAGATCTTTCTTGAAAATGTGGTTCGTGATGCTGTTACATACACAGAGCATGCTAGGAGAAAGACTCTGATGGCTATGGATATTTTCTATGCTCTTAAGAGGCAGGGAAGGACCTTTTACGGATTGGAGGTTAGGGTGTTGGCTAGTGGTTGTAGATTTGGTGTTTTAGTTAAGTTGGGATTACTTTTTGATTATGTTTGTATGGTCTCGATATTGTAATTCCTTGTTACACAATTAATGGAAGGAGATCATGTTCTAGTAATTGCAATTGTTCTCTTCTTGATTTATATTGCACCTACTATGTTTTGGGTGCCTCATTTTTGCAAGTTTTGCTTGTTGTTAAATGTGTTGCTTTTCAAACTATTGATGGTTGAATCAATTCTCTATGAATTAAAAGTCGAGCTGGTAGCACCAGCTCCTTGTGGTTGAAAAGTTAATGATTTTTTCTTCTCTTTGATTTTGCTAGAGCCGTTGGATTTTTATTTGCAGCTCTGTTTGTATCGAGGATCTCTTTTCTGTTATTACAGTTCTGCTGCGCGTTTCTTGTTTTGCTGCAATCTTTTTCTTGAATATCTACTTTTTTTGACCTGAGGGTATGTTGTTGTTATATTGTTCTGCTGCACATGTTTAAAGTTCTTGCAGGTAAATATCTCAAGCTTGTGTTTTTACTTTGCCTGTCTGCTTAAAGGTGATTTTGGTTTGTCCTTCTAAGCTCATACATATTGTTGATGTTTATGCACTTATTGTTGTTATGTTACTTGCTGCTCTTTTTTGATTCATTTAAGGGATTTATTATAATTACCCTTCATGTCAGTTGATGTAGTTGCGCAAGTTAGAGATCTTGCTCAGTTGTTTTGTTGGTTAAACTTCAATTTGATCTTGTTGAAATTTAGTCTACCTCAGTAGAACTTCAGCTGAACTTCTGCAGTGAATGTTCAAAACATCCTTTTCTCTCATATTGACATATTTTGTTCTTGTGGAAATGCTACAAAGTTCTTCTATCTACAGTTGTAGCTGTATTATTTGAGTTTTGATTTGGAAATTATATAGACCTGGACTTTTTACTTGGATTTGTTGTTTATGAAATTTAACCCAAGTTTCCTTGTAAACAGCCTTCTTGTTAGGGTGTGCTTTTGAGGATTTTAGACTTGAGTTTAACTTGCTGATTCTCCTAAAGAGTTCTGGTGGAACTGGTATGACTGGTACACCAGCTGGAGGTCAGCTATTTATGGTTGCTCTAATCCTGCAGCATGACATATGAGTCAATGTTTTCCTTGTTGGTAAGTATACAAACTCAACCCTACCCTGAAAACATGCAAAGTAGGAATTTTGTGGTTTTTGTTGCTCTATCTTGGTGATTTCAACTTTGTGATCACAATCTGCAATTTATGTGTATACTGAAAGAGTAACAGAAGAAATAAAAGAGGAGAGGTTACCCTTGCTGGTGTGTAATGGTATTGAAATTCTTTATTTAACACTTCCAACTTCTTTGGGTTAGCTGAATATCGAACTGAATACTTTCTGAGATGGAGGCGATCCGTAGAAGTTTCTCCACAGTTAGCCCATACAATCATAACTCACTCTATCCTGTCCGTCTAAAAGTTGAAATTAACGTATGAGGAATCGTGTAAAAATATTTTTTAAACGATATATTTTTTCTTGATCTGTTTTATATAAACATAATATAGAATTTATTTTTATTAAATACTTGTTATGACACCCCTAATATTGATGTGTGCTTGACATCAAAGGTATATTGCTCACGTCAGACTTACATTACTTTCTCTTGAATTTCTGGTTATTTGTTTTGTTCACGGTGATATCATTCATTAGTGAACATTAAAAAAGATACTCCCCCTATTTTAATTTTTTCCTCTTGGTTTTTAAATATGAGGTTCAAACTAATTAATATTCGATAGGAATCCAGATATACAATTTTCAATTTTTTTTTTTAAAAATTGCATAGTGACTAAATAAAAATTATTACAAATCATAATAATTTTTGTTACCCTTAATGCTAGTTGATGTGGTTGTGCAAGTTAGAGGTCTTGTTTAGTTGTTTTGTTGGTTAAAGTTCAATTTGATCTTACTGAAATTCAAATGAACTTCTGTTGTGATTGTTCAAATCACCTTTTCCTCTCATATGACATATTTTGTTCGGTGGAATGCTACAAAGTTCTGTCTGTTAACTGTTGTACCCGTACTATTCGTGTTTTTATTTGGAAATTATGTAACCATAGACTTTTACGGTTTGATATTTCAGATGATCACTCAACTCAACCCTGTAAATAGGAACTTTTATGGTTTTAGTTGCTCCATCTTAGTGATTTTAAGCTTTGTGATCACTATATGTAATTGTATATGAGTAGTTTCAACACCACTTCGTGTTTCGACAAATACAAACTCTCATTAAATTCTTTTAATAATGGATTATCAAATGATGGTTGTGAACGATGTAACAAATGTTAGAGCAAACACTGGAACTTCAATACTTGATAAAGAGAGGAAAAATAAATCAGAACATTGTGGGGAAAGGTGGAAAAGAGAGGCAAGATTGTGCGTTGATTGTTCAGTTTGAGGCTAAACAACAAGATGGTGCGGTGTCTGTTTAGTTTGTGGCTAAACGACACTTCTTTTACCTAATGATGCTGAGAGTCCAAAATGCCCTCAATAATGAGTTTTAATTTCATAAAGGAACCATGTTAATTCTAGATCCTAACTCACTCTTCTAATACAATAGAATATATAATCCGACAAATATTGAATTTGGAATGTATTAATGGATTTTTTTTTTAATAAAACCATTTTCGGTCCACATCTACACCTATTTTATTAACTAAAAAACAAAGGAAACTAGTTCCTTACAATTCAGGTCCAAATGGTCCATTCCCAAAAACAATACAAGGAATCAAAGGTTTCCTAATCTAGGCATTGTTCAAAGAAGTGTTCTAGACTCTTCTCAAGCTCGCTATCACGAGAAGTTGGAGCGCCGCTTGGATTTCCAGCTCCATCCATGGTTGTGGACGCCATCTCTCCATGGTAAGTTTCTACTCTTTATTTTCCTTAGAGAAGTTATTTTTCTAATTTTAAATGGATTTAGTAGATGTTTTCCTAAACAACTCAAATATCACGTGACATTCACAAACACCCCTCGGAAGGCGTCTATATAAACCACTCTTCCTTTTCCTTTTTTGCTCGTTCATTCTTCTCTTCATAGTTCATAGAAAGGGTTCTTCCCTTTATCAGATACCGCAGAGGAAAAACAACAGGCGGCGATTCCATCAAGAATTTCCCCTTGAAAGACATGTATATTAACTACTCTCTTCTATTTTAGCACTCATTCTTCTCATCATATAGAGGAAAACCAACAAGGCGACGGTTCCATCAGGTGAGATGCATTTTAGGGGGTGCGAGGAAGATGCCATGGGGAGGTATACAACTGAGATCAGAGATCCCGCCCAGAGGATAAGTGTTTGGCTTGAAACTATTGATAACCTGAAGAAGCTGCTAGGGCTTACGATCGGCGGTGAGGAGGTAGGTTGCCACATCATGAGGTAACTAATTTTCCTCAAGATAACATCCAAAAACCAGAGATTTTTTCGAGAAGCTTATTGCAAAAAACAACAACAAAAGAAGAAATTAAAAAAAGAGCTCTAACATTTTTATGGATATTCAGAGCAACAAAATGATGATTCATCACGCAAAGAAACATCGTCTCACATTTTTGTGTTGATCTATGAATAGAATCTATACATCGCTATGAAAAAAGAATCGAGGATCTAGACATCTCGATTGGAAAAGAATCAAGGATCTATACATCTCGATTGGAAAAGAATTGAGGGTCTATACATCTCGATCTGAAAAGAATCAAGGATTTATACATCTCGATCTAGAAAGAATCAAGAGAAAAAGAAAGAATCAGAATCGATCCATAGATTTCTCGAAATAAACGAGGCCAGCTCTCTCTCTTTTTTTTCCTTTTATATTTTTGAACTTGAAAGGAAATTAAAAGAAAATGGGACTTATGAAATGTCATACATTCAATATTCGATGACGGTTTCACATGCTCTTGGACAGTGCAAGGGTGATCTCAAGATTGAGAGGCACAGTACTGCAGTCGTTGTTAGTGCCACCACAGCCTCGTTCGAAAGATGACCTGAAAACATTGGTCTGAATTTGGAGCATAAGATTGGAATTATCATTATTATCATCATTGACATTCTTACAACTAGACTTCTCGAGAAAATCTCTGAGGTTATCTTGAGGAAATTTTGTTACAGCTTTGTGGCCGTGATACCTCCTCGCTGCTGTATCGTAAGCCCTAGCAGCTTTTTCTGATGCATCAGAAGTCTTGAGCCAGACAGAGTGTCTCCTCTGGAAGGGATCTTTATTATCAGCTTTGTACCTACTCCGTGGCATCTTGCTCACACCTCCTTGTAACGCATCTCACCTGAGGGAATCGTCGTCTCACAATGGCCATTTAGTAAGTATGTATGTGGTGTCTTTCAAACCATCTAAATTTAAGTGATATTTGAATCAATTCTTTGTGAATGACAGTTTAACAAGTATGCACACCAGGTAATCTCTTTGTACTCTTTAATGTCTCTTGTCTCTTTATCCAATCATGCAAATTAGTTTCAAAGCATGCAATGTTATTAAAAACTTCTAAATTGATAACAGAACCCATTACTTTGCTTGAGCCATTGAATTTCCTGGTCTACCGACTGAATGTCAACTGAATCAGGGTAATTCATGAAACCAGGAGGAGCAGCGGGGTAATTCGGGAAACCAGGAGGAACAGCAGGATAATTCGGGAAATCAGGAGGAGCAGCAGGGTAATTCCAGAAACCAGGAGGAACAGTAGGGTAATTCGGGAAACCTGGAGGGACATCAGGGTAATTGAGAAAACCAGGAGGAGCATCAGGGTAATTCTCCACTTGTTTCAGTTGACATTCAGTCAGTAGACCAGGAAGACCAGGATAAGGTTGAGAAGTTAATCCTTCTTTTTCTCTCTGGTTTTGCTAGAGCCATTGAATTTCTTTACAGCTCTGTTTGTATTATGTGGAAATCTTTTTTTTTGAGAAGGTAACGATTTGTATTATAAACCAGTACTTATGTAGTACTGAAAGCCCCTTTACAAAAACGTATGAAAATCTAGGAACAAAAACAGCAAGCCTAGCATATGATTCTAATACTTCTAGGATTGCTTCTGTATCTACAGGGGAACTCTTTGTACACCAAAAACATAATAACAGAATACAATCTGTTTTGATCATTTGTAGGGATCTGCTTCTATCCTCAAAGCTTCTAGCATTCCTTTCTCTCCAAATGGTCCACCAGATGCATGCTGGAATTGTCCTCCAATAACTTATGTTCTTTGCCTCAATTCCTGCTTCCTCCCAACTTGAGAGAGTGTCAACAATCATGCTAGGCATTGTCCATTGAATGCCTCTGAGATTGATGAAAATCTTCCACAATTGATCAGTGATTTTACAATGTAAGAACAAATGCCTAACTGTCTCAGCTGCCTCCCCACATAAACAACAATGTGTCACCAGAATGTTGTTTCGTTTCCTCAGATTCTCATGTGTTAGTACTGCCTCCTTTGCTAGCAGCCAAGTGAAGCATGCCACCTTGAGTGGAGTTTTGGTTTTCCAGATTTGTCTCCAAGGCCAATTGAGGGTTAGAGGAGCCCTGTTCATGACCTTGTAACCTGATCTCACTTTGTATCTTCCTTTGTTGTGCTCTGTCCACCATAGGCAGTCCTCCCCTTCCTTCAAACCTTGAAATGATTCCAACCATTTAAAGAATTCAACTAATCTACAAACTTCCCAGTCATTTAAATTCCTTCTGAGAGATAGATCCCAACCTTGGGGAGACCACATTTCAGCCACTGTTNGTTAGTACTGCCTTTAGTGGAATTTTGGTTTTCCAGATTCGTCTCCAAGGCCAATTGAGGGTTAGAGGAGCCCTGTTCATGACCTTGTAACCTGAGCGCACTTTGTATCTTCCTTTGTTGTGCTCTGTCCACCATAGGCAGTTCTCCCCTTCCTTCAAACCTTGAAATGATTCCAACCTTTTAAAGAATTCAACTAATCTACAAACTTCCCAGTCGTTTAAATTCCTTCTGAGAGATAGATCCCAACCTTGGGGAGACCACATTTCAGCCACTGTTCTGTCTTTATGTAGTGCTAAGTCAAAGATGTCAGGGAAGATCTCTGACAAATTTTGATTACCAAGCCATCTATCTTTCCAGAATTGTGTCCTGACACCATTGTGTACTGTTATAGTAGTATGATTCCTTAGGAAAGGCCACCAGTTCCTAATTGATCTCCAAACTGTAACACCATAGGGATTGGTTACTTCCTTGGTGACCCATGATTCCATCTCTCCGTACTTCAGTTTAATCACCTTGCTCCACATTGAGTGTGGTTCATGAGCATATCTCCACAACCATTTCAGCTTTAGAGCCTTGCTTTGGTTCTTCAAATTTTTGATGCCTAATCCTCCTTGTTTTTTTCCGGTGATCATAACTTCCCATTTTACCAGATGGCATCCCTTTCTTTTCTTGTTTCCTCGCCAGAAAAAAATCCCTTCTTAGTTTATCCAATCTCTGTACTACTCCTGCAGGTATTGGGAACAAAGTTAGCATGTACGTAGGAAGGGCATCCAAGACTGCATTTATCAAATTGAGCCTGCCCCCCTTTGATAAATATTGTGCTTTCCATCTGACCAACTTCTTCTCACATTTCTCCAAGACAGAATTCCAAATTTCTTTGGATTGTGATTTTGCTCCCAATGGCATCCCCGGGTAGATAGTAGGTAGTGCTCCCACTTATGTGGAGATCTCTTTTCTGTTATTACAGTTCTGCTTCACGTATCTTGGTTTGCTGCAATTTTTTCATGAATAACTTCACTTTTTGACCTGCGGTCTGTTGTTGTTGTATAGTTCTGCTGCACATGTTTGAGTTAAATATCTCAAGCTTGTGTTTTTCTTTGCCTGTCTGCTTAGAGGTAAGTTTGGTTTGTTCTTCAAAGCTTATGCATTCTGTTGATGTTTATAAACCTATTGTCAATGAATTACTATTCAATAAGTATGTGTTTCTTTTTAAATCGTCTAAATTCAATTGGTAGAAACGTCAAGAAGAGTGCTTAGTGGGGAGACAACACCGAAGCGAGGAAATTCTTGCGAACAAGGAAGCATGTGGACTCAGAAAGGAAGCTCCCGATAGGAAAAGAGAAGAAATGAACCAATGACATCATCCCAAACCGATTGCTTCTCTCGAGATAGTAGTGAGTAAGGAAAATGCTTTGTCTATTAATGTAGTTCCAAGTCTTCGATATCGAAAATGCTTTGTCTATTAATGTAGTTCCAAGTCTTCGATATCCCTTGCAGACTGACAAGAATTTGTACTGATATAACGGATCTCCCTCCAAGCAGTATGTACGACTTTCAGCGAATACGATTTTCCACAGAAATCTTTATGTATCTATGATATTGAGTATGAATTTAGGAAGTACGCACTGCTCTTGAAAGCTTTTAAGTTTAGTTGATAACCGAACCAGCTTCTTATGGATGAGACAACAACAACATACCCAGTGAAATCCCACTAGTGAGGTTTGGGGGGGTAGAGTTTATGCGGACCTTTCCATTACCTTGTGGAGGTAGATAGGCCGTTTCAATTCTTATGCTGAGAAATTGTGCTAATTTTCTCTTTGATTTTGCTAGAGCCATTGGGTTTCTCTACAACTTTGTTTCTTATATGTGGGGATATATTTTCTATATTATAGTTTTGCTGCACATTTCTGATTTTTGAGAGGTAAATGTCTCAAGCTTGTTTTTTACCTTAGCCTCTCTATGTATTGGTTTAAAACTTAGGATTAAATTTGTTGGTGTATTACTTATGAAAAGAAATAATTGCAATTTGCACCTCTTGAGTCGAGGGTCCTTCGGAAACAACCTCTCTACCTACATGAGGTAGTGGTAATCTCTACGTACATTTTGCCCTCCCCATACCTCACTTGTGGGATTTCAAAGGGAATGTAGTTGTTTTAGCCATTTTAGTTCCCAGCATTGTTATGCATAATTATAATTGCCGTCAAATAATTGATTAAACTAACATTAGTCTTGCAACTCGAGATATTTACATGTCTTTATTGTTCAGTTACTTGCTGCTCTGCTTTGATGTGTGCTTGGAATTTATTTTTGTTGCCCTTAGTGCCAGTTGATGAAGTTGTGCAAGTTAGAGATTTTATTGATCAATGTATCGATAAAAGGCTCAACTAACCTCATTTTTTTTGATCTTACGGTTTATTGAAAATAGTCTCTCTACCCCCAAAGGTAGGGGCAAGTGCGTGTTGTTGTTGTTGTGCCGTTCTGCTGCACATGCTTGGAGGTTAGGGTGTTAGTGGTTGTAGATTTAGTGTTTTAGTTTGTGGGTTTAGGGTATTTTGAAGTTGGGGTTACTTTTTTTTCTGATTACTATGCTCTCCATAATGTAATTTCGTGTTACCGGATTAGTGGAAGAGATCATTTTTCTAGTAATTATGTTTATAAAAAATTGTTGGGTGCCTCATCTTGTCAAGTTTGGTTTGTTCTTAAGTATATGTTGCTTTTCAAACCATCTAAACTCAGTTGATGAGTGAATCAACTCTTTGTGAATAACAATTTAGCTAAGTATGTATTGTTAATAAAAACATTTAAGTTAAGTTGATAACAGAACCCATTACTTTTGATAGAGCCATTGAATTTCTTTGCATCTCTGTTTGTATTATGTGGGAATCTCTTTTCTGTTATTACAGTTCTGCTTCACGTTTCTTGGTTTGCTGCATTTTTTTCCTGAATAACTCACTTTTTGAGCTGAGGGTATGTTGTATAGTTCTGCTGCACATGTTTGAGTGCTTGGAGGTAAATATCTCAAGCTTGCGTTTTTCTTTGCCTGTCTGCTTAGAGGTAAGTTTGGTTTGTTCTTCAAAGCTTATGCATTCTGTTGACGTTTATAAACCTATTGTCAATGAACTATTCAATAAGTATGTGTTTCTTTTCAAACCATCTAAATTCAATTGGTGGAAACGTCAAGAAGAGTGCTTAGTGAGGAGGCAACACAAAAGGGAGGAAATTCTCGCGAGCAAGGAAGCATGTCGACTCAGAAAGGAAGTTCCCGATAGGGAAAGAGAAGAAACGAACCGATGACATCCTCCCAAGCCGATTGCTTCTCTCGAGATAGTAGTGAGGAAGGAAAATTCTTTGTCTATCAATGTAGTTCCAAGTCTTTGATATCCCTCGGAGACTGACAAGAATTTGTACTGATATGAAGGATCTCCGTCCAAGTCGTATATACGACTTTCATCAAATCCAATTTTCCTCAAAAATCTGTATTTATCTATGAGATTGAGTATGAATTCTGTTGATTGGATCAATTCTTTGTGAATGACAGTTTAGGAAGTATGCATTGCTCTTGAAAGCTTTTAAAGTTTAGTTTATAACCAAATCAGCTTCTTATGGTTGAGACAACAACAACATATCACTGAAATCCCACAAGTGGGGTTTGGGGAGGATAGAGTTTATGCGGACCTTACCATTACCTTGTGGAGATAGATTTTGGCCATTTCCGAATTCTTATATGCTGTGAACTTGTGCTAATTTTCTCTTTGATTTTGCTAGAGCCATTGGGTTTCTATACAACTCTGTTTCTTATATGTGGGGATCTATTTTCTATATTATAGTTCAGCTGCATATTCTCGGCCACAGTCGAAGGCTGTGCCGGCCAGAAGCAACGTGAGGACCAGCTCCGACCGGCGAGCCTCTTTCTCTCTTCTCCTAAGATCCAGTGAGGACGATAATCAATGAGCAGCAGCTCCAGCTGCTCGGACCAGCGAGTGGCGAATAGCAAACCCCGGCGAAGGCAAGAACATTTTTCAGCTTCTCCGGCGAACTCATCTATCTTCCCCGGCGACCAGCCCAGAAGAGAGACGGCAGTGCTACTGTTTGTCGCCGGAGATCAACCAGATCTGGCCGGAAAATTGCCCATAGACCACCGAAACCCTCCATCTTCGCCGACCAGGTTCTATCTATCCTTTCTCTTTTTTTTTTTTTGCTCTGAATCTAGTTGCCGGGCCCTTTCTTGCAGATCCTTTATCCCGGAACAGTATTTCCTGCTTTCTATTATAGTACAAACCTGTGCTTCAGTATATAGTATAGTGGGTGTTATCGTGTCCTTTAGAATACACATTGTACTTGACCCTATAGTATAGCTGTTGATATATTGTCTTTTAGAGTTTACTCCTGTTGCAGTTTTTTTAGTGTATTCCTGTGTAGATTTTACTGTGGTTGCAGTAGCGTTCTAGTGGATTTGGTATCTGATGGTGGTAGTGAGTCATGTCTTCGGTTGAGGTCGAGGTCGGGGGAAAATAGTGGTAAGTGGGTTACGGGTTCACATAACGTGAGGGTAGGATCATGGAACATAGGTTCGTTGACGGGGAAGTCCATAGAGCTAGTGAAAATTCTCAAGAAGAGAAAGATAAATATAGCTTGTGTCCAAGAGACTAGATGGGTAGGCTCCAAGGCTCGGGATGTTGACGGGTTTAAGTTGTGGTACTCAGGAGGGTCAAGGGATAGAAATGGAGTGGGTATCTTAGTAGACAGGGATTTGAGGGAGCAAGTGGTGGAGGTTAGGAGGATCAATGATAGGCTGATGACGATTAAGCTAGTCATTGGAGGATGTACTTTGAGTGTTATTAGTGCTTATGCTCCTCAAGTGGGCTTGGACGAGGAGGCCAAAAAGCTCTTTTATGAGGATTTGGATGAGGTAGTTAGAGGTATACCGAATACCGAGAAGATTGTCATTGGTGGAGATTTTAATGGCCACATCGGGGCAACTTCTAGTGGCTTTGATGATGTTCATGGAGGCTTTGGTTTTGGGGAGAGAAATGGAGGTGGAACTTCGCTTCTAGACTTTGTTAAGGCTTTTGAGTTGGTGATTGCTAACTCATGCTTTCCGAAGAAGGAGAACCACTTGGTTACCTTTCGTAGCACGGTAGCTAAGACTCAGATAGATTACTTTCTCCTTAGGAAGGGGGATAGAGGTCTCTTTAAGGACTGCAAGGTCATCCCAAGTGAAAACCTCACTACCCAACACAAGCTTTTGGTGTTGGATCTGAAAATTAAGAGGGATAGGAGGAAGAGGATGGTACCTGATCGATCGAGGATTAAATGGGGTGGGTTGACCCCTGCCCTTTCTCGGGAGATGGGTGAGGAGTTGATGGGGATGGGGGCTTGGAGTTGTAGCGGGGATGCGGACAGCATGTGGAATAAAGCAGCTAGTTGCATTAGGGAAGTTGCTACTAAGGTGTTAGGGGTGTCAAGGGGTAAATGTGGAGGCCATAAAGGAGATTGGTGGTGGAATGGGGAAGTCCAAGGCAAAGTGGAAGCGAAGAAGGCTGCACACACAAAATTGGTGGAGTGTGTAGATGAGGAAGAGAAGCGGACGCTTAAGAAAGTCTATAAGAAGACAAAGACAGAAGCTAAGTTAGCTGTTACGAAGGCGAAGACGGCAACTTTCGAACTCTTGTATGTCGAGCTGGGGGACAAAGGTGGGGATAAAAAGTTGTATAGGCTTGCAAAAGCAAGAGAGAGGAAGGCGCGTGACTTGGACCAAGTGAAGTGTATCAAAGATGAGGAAGGCAAAATACTGGTGGAAGAGACCTCCATCAAGCAAAGATGGCGAAGCTACTTTCACAAACTTTTAAATGAAAAAGGGGAAGCAGACATTGTGTTGGGTGATTTGGCGCACTCTGAAAGGCTTCGAGATTTTGGGTACTGTAGGTGCGTTAGGACCGAGGAGGTTATACAGGCTATTAGTAGGATGGGCAGGGGTAGAGCGACCGGACCCGATGAGATTCTGGTAGAATTTTGGAAGAGCATGGACAAGGCAGGCATAGAGTGGTTAACTGGGCTGTTTAATGTTATCTTTAAGACAACAAAAATGCCTGATGAATGGAGGTGGAGTACAATGGTTCCGTTGTATAAAAACAAGAGTGATATCCAAAACTGTAACAACTACAGGGGTATCAAATTGTTGAGCCATACTATGAAGATTTGGGAGAGAGTGGTGGAGATGAGGGTGAGAAGAGGGGTGTCCATCTCTGAGAATCAGTTTGGATTCATGCCGGGACGTTCGACTACCGAAGCCATTCATCTTATGCGAAGAGTGGTAGAAAAGTATAGAGAAAGGAAGAGAGACCTACATATGGTGTTCATTGACCTTGAAAAAGCCTATGACAAAGTACCGAGGAATGTCCTCTGGAGGTGCTTGGAGTCTAAAGGAGTCCCGATGATTTATATTAGGGCGATAAAGGACATGTACGGTGGAGCCAAGACTCGGGTTAGAACAGTTGGAGGAGACTCAGAACATTTCCCAGTTGAGATGGGGCTGCACCAGGGATCAGTCCTAAGCCTTTTCCTATTTATTTGCTTTGGTGATGGATGAGTTGACGCGGTTTATTCAGGAGAAGGTTCCATGGTGTATGTTATTTGCGGATGACATAGTACTGATTGATGAGACGCGGGACAGAGTTAATGCGCGGTTGGAGGTGTGGAGACAAACGCTGGAGTCCAAAGGGTTCAGGTTGAGTAGGATCAAAACAGAATATTTGGGGTGCAAATTCAGTGATGTGTTGGATGAGACAGATGTGGAAGTGAGACTTGCCGCACAGATCATTCCTAAGAAGGAAAGTTTTAAGTATCTTGGGGCTGTAATCCAAGGGAGTGGTGACATCGACGATGATGTCACACATCGCATTGGGGTTGCTTGGATGAAATGGAGGCTTGCCTCTGGAGTATTGTGTGATAAGAAAATTCCACCGAAACTTAAAGGTAAGTTCTACAGAGTGGTAGTTAGACCGGCCTTGTTGTATGGAGCGGAGATGAGGATGTTGAGATGGATGTGTGGGCACACTAGGAGCGACAAGATTAGGAATGAGGTTATCCGGAAGAAGGTGGGAGTGGCCTCTGTGGTGGACAAGCTGAGGGAAGCGAGACTGAGATGGTTTGGACATGTGAAGAGACGGAGCGCAGACGCCCCAGTGAGGAGGTGCGAGGTAATGGTGGTAGAGGGTACGCGGAGGGGTAGAGGGAGGCCCAAGAAGTATTGGGAAGAGGTGATTAGACAAGACTTGGCTATGCTTCACATTACCAAGGACATGACTCTAGATAGGAAGGAGTGGAGGTCGCGTATTAAGGTTGAAGGTTAGTAGGGTTAGCGTGTTGTCTTCCCTTGCGAGGGTATGGGTTGTTAGCGTTTGGAGTAGTCCTAGCCTTATGCCGTTTACTGCGTTTCACTCCTCACATTACTTTCTTGATGTTATTGTCTCATTTGTTGATTATACACTATCTTTTGTATTGGTTGTTTTGTTTTATATATATCTTTCCTGTCACTTAGATTTGATGTTCTTGAGCTGAGGGTCTCCTGGAAACAGCCTCTCTACCTCCACTCTGCGTACACTTTACCCTCCCCAGACCCCACCTAGTGGGATTTCACTGGGTATGTTGTTGTTGTTGTTGTTGTTGGAGAGGTAAATGTCTCAAGCTGATTTTTTACCTTTGCCTGTCACGTATTGATTTAAAACTCAGGATTAAATTTGTTGGTGTATTTCTTATGAGAAGAAATAATTGCAATATACACCTCTTGAGCCGAGGGTCCTTCGGGAACAACCTTTCTACCTACACGAGGTATTGGTAATGTCTAGTACATTCTATCCTCTCCACACCTTACTTGTGGGATTTCACAGGGTATGTAGTTGTTGTTTCAGCCGTTTTAGTTCCCAGCATTGTTTTGCATAATTATAATTGCCATCAAATAATTGATTAAACCAACATTAGTCTTTCAACTTGAGATATTTACATGTCTTTATTGTTCAGTTACTTGCTGCTCTGCTTTGATGTGTTCTTTGAATTTATTTTTGTTACCCTCAGTGCCAGTTGATGAAGTTGTGCAAGTTAGAGATCTTATTGATCAATGTATCAATAAAAGGCTCGGCTAACCTCATCTTTTTGATCTGAGGGTTTATCGAAAATAGTCTCTCTACCCCCAAAGGTAGGGGCAAGTGCATGTTGTTGTTGTTGTACAGTTTTGGTGCACATGCTTGAGTTCTTAAAGGTAAATATCTGAAGCTGGTGTTTTTTCTTGCATGTCTTCTTATTGGTTAAAACATAATATAAGATTAAATTTGTTGGTGTATTTCATATGAGAAGAAATACTTACACACCTCTTGTTGGCCTTTTTAGTTCCTAGCATTATGCATAACTATAATTGCAGTCGATTAATTGTTTAAACACCCTCTAGTCTTCAGCTAGCAATATTCACACTATGTTTTTGTTGTTAAGTGACTTACTGCTCTCCTTTGACATATTCAAGGAATTTATTGTTGTTACCCTTAATTTCAGTTGATGTAGTTGTGCAAGTTAGAGATTTTGTTCAGTTGTTTCGTTGGTTAAACTTCAATTTGATCTTTTTGAAATTCAGTTTTACTTCAGTAGAACTTCAGCTGAACATCTGTAATGATTGTTTGAAACATCTTCTTCTCTGATATCGTCATATTTTGTTCTCGTGGAATGCTCCAAAGTTCTTCTATCTACAGTTGTAGCTGTATTATTCGAGTTTTGATTCATACATTATAAAACCCTAGAGTTTTACTTGGATTTCTTGTTTTTGAAATTTATGCCAAGCTTCCTTTGAAATCTTCCAAGTCATATTATAGATTATTATCATCCATTGAAATCTTAATCTTGAGCAGCAATTTTGCTTCTAAACTGACATCTTTCTTGTTTACGCGAGTGTTTCATGGATCAAGCTCAGATCAAGCGTTAAGTGCAACAACGAGACTTCAATTCAAGTTTCAAATATGGTTGGAGATGTTTGCTTGACCATGCTTTCAGATGATGAGTTTTCTGACAAACATCTCCAGCGATATTTGAAACTTAAATTGAAGTCATCGAGCAAGGATCCAAGAGGAAAAAGCTAGGTTTTCAAGCCAATCTCTGTGTTTCCCAAGAGCTTTGTTCTTCCAGGTATGCATAGGTATGTATGGTTATTCCTAGTGATAGACTGAGTTCGTCCTCATGCCCTACATCTTAATTCGGGCAGTAAGAGTTAAATCTAGGATTATACCCTTAGCTTCGAGAGTCTCTTATATGAGTCGAGTTATTATTTATGAATTCTAAATTCTTGATTATGAGTAATTGCACTATATTATGCTTTGAGATCTTTGAGTAATTATTCATGTTGATAATCCCACATGAACCCTGCTTTTTGAGTTTTGATTGAGAATCTTTAAAACAAGCATCGTTCCTTAAATTGATTTTTGAGAAGTTAGCATGAGTTCAATAGCAAGTTAAAGTATAAATGTCTATTTTGATAAGAGTTTAAGGGAACTAAAGGATTCCCAAAAGTATCATTTTTATGTTGAAAAGAAAGTACTATTTTTCAGAATGGTATAAAGAGCTTTCAGGGATTACAAGAAATTGAGTACAGAGCAATTACCTCTTAAAGAGGCCCTTTTGAGAACTTATCTCAACCCAGAGAGTATTTTTACTTGAGCATTGAGTCATATATTTTGGGAATAGTATTGAATACCGATATGGGGAAGAGTTTAGTTAATTCACATTCCCCATAAACCATGTAGCTAGTGTGGGATAGGATCGTATCGACATTTGGGCGACTCCTCACTGCCTCTGAGAACGCCTATTAGATGGATCCATGAGTTGAGTATGTTCAATACCCCGACAAGGTACAAGACAATTCTGACAACGTGGGCGAGATGCTGTATTATCTCAAAGCTCATAGTGATGGTTGTCGGTTAAAGAATCTCCCTGATTGAGTAAAGAGTATTTCATTATCATATTTATATTTGACACTTCATTGAGTTAACATTTTATTTGTAAATCTTTTAAATGGTTTTATTTCTACTTATGCTTTACATTCAGTTGAGTACGTTGCTTCAGCCTCTTCGGTTCAGTTATTTATTTTCCACAGCTATATTACTTACTCGTACATTCAATGTACTGATGTTATTCGAGATGCAGGTACAACTGTAGCTGTATTATTATTCCAGTTTAATTCAGACATTATAAAACCATAGAGTATTACTTGGATTTGTTGTTTTTGAAATTTACGTCAAGTTTCCTTTGCGAACAGCCTTCCTGTTAGGGTTCTCGTTTGGGGATTTTAGACTTGAGATTTCAACTTGCTGGTTCTCCTAAATCATTCTGGTGGAACTGGTATGACTGATACACCTGCTGGAGCTTGGCTATTTGTGGTTGCTCTAATCCTGCAGCATGACATATGAGTAAACATTTTACTAGTTGGTAAGTTGACAAACTCTCTCCTACCCTGTAAACATGGAGTATAGGAACTTTTAAGGTTTTAGTTGTGCTAATTAAAGTTGTGTGTTCTATTAATGTGTAGAAATAATATATGCTGACAGAATCATAAAAATGCTGATGTATTTTGCAATTCATGATTGTAGCCAGTTTGTATCATGCTTATTTATATGACATCGAGTCACTTCTGTCCCTTTGGTATTTGCTCATTTCCTGCAAAGCTTGCTTCGTTATAATTCTACTAAATTAACCTGTTATGTGGCGGAGAAACTTTAATAATGATTATAACTTGTTCGTCTATACATGATTAATAAGCAATGATCTTAAATAAAGGTGTTTGAGAAGAGAGCCAAAATGATGCACAAGCCAAGGTTTCTTTCCCATTGAAACATGGAAGATTCTTTTGCTAATACCTAGGCATGATGCATGTGCCTCAACAATTATTTCTGAAACAAGGCATTGTTAGGTCGGATTGATACTGCATTTGCCTTTCAAAATTATAATGTGCAGAGGAAGGTCAAAATTGATTAGGCTTATAGTTCCATACTCAGATTGACCTCTTGGAAATCTTTAAGATGTGAAGTAGTGTCTTTCAATGGAATTTTATGATATTCTTTTTGCGAGTTCATTTTGCCAATCTAGGAGATCTGCAAATAAAAATCCAAATTGACTCATGGTTCAGCTGATTCTTCAACTTCAGATGTATCGTTTGTGAAGGAGTCAATTGTTGACATTGAATTTCTGGAGATGCACAATCCTCTAGGGATTATATCGGACAATTTCAATGTGTTATTGCAGAGACAGCATGAGGCTCATTAAATCTTGAGAATCTTGGACTAGAGGGATCTGACATTCAAGGGGATATCTTCTTTGAACTTTGATGCACATGGCAGAGTAAGGTTGGCTCAACTTGAACAATAGACAAGATTCCATTATTAGCAGCATCCTTGCTTGTTGGTGAGTGCAAAGGTATCGATAGGGCTATGAATGACGTCCACCAATCCAGCAAGCTGGGCTGGAAATGCTAAAATCTTAGGGCCCCTACATGATGCCCAACCATACATGATCAGCAATGGAGATTTATGTAGCTGAGGTAACTTTTCAAAAGTTGAGACACATTTATACAAATTTGTATGAATATTTCCTATATTTGAGACACTCTAAGCTTCATCAATATTTCATGCACTTGGAGCCTAGTAATATATTGAGTTCGTCATTTCTTTTGATAATTGATTGCTTTTCTTGCAACAGGCTATCAGTGCTCACAACCACATTTACTGTCTCATCAATCTAAGGTACATGTTGTCATTGCTGACTGCCAATTTCTATATATTTTTTTATTTCTGACAAACCCAAAAAAAAGAGAATGGTAGTAACAATGTATTACAAATAAATGAAGAAGCTTAAAAAGTTCCTACATAATATTTGTAATGTGGAAAAGACAACTACTTTATCTTATTGTGGAATGCAATAGACAAAATGTGCAAACATATACTGAAAGAGTAACACAAGAAATAAAAGCGGAGCGGTTCCCCTTGTTGGTGTATAATGGTATTGAAATTCTTTATTTCAAATGTGCATTTATTCAGACGTTTAAATCTTAATGAAAACAAATGAGGCTTAAATGACACGTCTACCTAATGTTGTTGAGAATCCAAACTGCCCTCAATATTGAATTTTAATTTGATGAAACAATCATGTTGATTCTAGATCCTCACTCACTCTTCTACTATAGCAAATAATATATAACCCGACAAATATTGAATTTCAAATGTATTAATGAGATTTATTTTCCTTAGAGAAGTCATTTTTCTAATTTTAAAATAATTTAGTAGATGTTTTCCGAAACAACTCAAATATCATGTATTCACAAACCCCCCCTTGAAAGCTGTCTATATAAACCACTCTCCCTTTTCCTTTTTTGCTCATTCATTCTTCTTCTCTTCATATAAAAGGTTTCTTCTGTGTTTCAAATAATGCAGAGGAAAAATAAAAGGCAGCGATTCCATCAAGAAAACCCCCTTGAGAGACGTCTATATCAACCACTCCCCCTCTTCTTTTTTAGCTCACTCATTCTTTTCATCATATAAAAAATTTCTTCTATTGTTTTCAAATGACGCAGGAGGAAAATCAGCAAGGCGATTATTCCATCAGGTGAGATGCATTTTAGGGGGTGCGAGGAAGATGCCATGGGGGAGGCACACAACTGAGATCAGTGATCCTGGCTAGAGGAGAAGTGTTTTGCTTGGAACTTTTGATACACCGAAGAACCTGCTAGGGCTTACGACTGGCAGTGAGGAGGCATCATGGCCACATGAGGTAACTAATTTTCCTCTAGATAACCTCCAAAACACCCGCGATTTTCTCGAGTAGCTGATTTGCAAAAAACAAACAACAAAAGAAGAGAGCTCCAACATTCTTATGGATATTCAGAGCATTAAAATGATGATTCAGCGCGGAACCAAACATTGACTCACATTTTCGTGTTGATCCATGAATAAAATCTATACATTGCTATCAAAAAAGAATCAAGGATCTATACATCTCGATCGGGAAAGAATCAAGGATCTATACATCTCGATCGGAAAATAATTGAGGGTCTGTACATCTTGATCCGAAAAGAATCAGGGATCTATACATCTGGATCAAAAAAGAATCAAGATTGGAAAGAATCAAGAGAACAAGAAAGAATCAGAACTGATCCATAGATTTCTCAAAATAAACGAAGTCGGTCCTATGTTATTTTTTTGTTCCTTTTATATTTTTTGAATTTGAAAGGAAATTAAAAGAAAAGGGACTACGAAATGTCATACATTCAATATTCGATGACGGTTTCACATGCTCTTTGACAGTGCAAGGGTGATCTCTGAGGTTATCTTGTGGAAATTTAGTTACGGCTCTGTGTCTGTGATACCTCCTTGCTGCTGTATCATAAGCCCTAGAAGCTTTTTTCGATGGATCAAAAGTCTTGAGCCAGAAAGTTCTCCTCTGGAAGGGATCTTTAATATCAGCTGTGTACCTCCTCCGCGGCATCTTCCTCACACCTCCTTATAACGCATCTCACCTGAGGGAATCGTCGTCTATCAATGACTATTCAATAAGTATGTGGTGCCTTTAAAACCATCTAAATTCAAGTGACATTTGAATCAATTCTTTGTGAGTATATGACAGTTTAGGTGATATGCATTTATTTACCAGGTAATCTCTTTGTACTCTTTAATGTCACTTATCACTTTATCCAACTGTGCAAATTAGTTTCAAATTTGATGGGCCTTCGCTGTTTATGATATCGGACATGAATGGAGAATTGAGCGGGTGTTCATCAGTACTTCACTGACGAAGGACTATATCTCCAATTAGAAATTATCCATCTCAACTTACAGTGACACATGAATGGTATGAGTTCGTTCATTTCATTTTGTTATTTTCCCCCATTTTGGTGATGTTGTTGCGAAATGAAAGTTCACAATTGGTGGAGTAATACAGAGCATATCGTATAGGTTAGGTGTTAATTAGTTGGTGGTAGTATAGTGATAAGTTGTAGTGGTTGAATGAATAGTTCTCAGCAGGCTCTAATATTAACATGCTTTTAACATTAAGTTGAGGCAACAAGGTATGTTTTCTGTCATTATGGTGACAATTTCTAAAATACTGATAATCTCTATTCACAAGTTCTTTTTTTTTTTTTTTTTCTTTTCAATTTTGGTGTGGCCGCCTCATGTGATGCATAACTCCAGAGACATATTGAATTAAAAGAGAAGACACCAAAGATAATAGGGAGTTTCTGATTTCTACTGCAGGATGCGACATCAACCAGCACAGTATGATTTGTGATACTGTTACATACACTGAGCATGCCATGTAACGGCTATGGATGTTGTGGATGCCTTTAAGAGGCAGGGAAGGACCTTATATAGATTTGGAGGTTAGGGTGTTAGTGTTGTAGATTTAGTGTTTTACTTTGTGGGGTTAGGGTATTTTGAAGTTGGGGTTACTTTTCTTTCTGATTGTTATGGTCTCCATAATGTAATTCCTTGTTACCCGATTAATGGAAAGAGATCATTTTTCTAGTAGTTATGTTTATAAAAAATTGTTGGGTGCCTCATCTTGGGAAGTTTGGTTTGTTCTTAGTATATGTTTCTTTTCAAACCATTTAAACTCAGTTGATGAGTGAATCAACTCTTTGTGAATGACAATTCAGCAAAGTATGTATTGTTATTAAAAACATCTAAGTTAAGTTGATAACAGAACCCACTACTTATGGTTGAGAAGCTAATGAGTTTTTTCTCTCTTGATTTTGCTAGAGCCATTGAATTTCTTTACAACTCGGTTTGTATTATGTGGGAATCTCTTTTCTGTTATTACAGTTCTGCTTCATGCTTCTTGGTTTGCTGAAACTTGTGCTAATTCTCTCTTTGAATTTGCTTGAGCCACTGGGTTTCTCTACAACTCTGTTTCTTATATGTGGGGATCTATTTTCTATATTATAGTTCTGCTGCGTATTTCTAATTTTTGAGAGGTAAATGTCTCAAGCTTATTTTTTTCCTTAGCCTGTCTACGTATTCGTTTAAAATTTGGGATTAAATTTTGTTGGTGTATTTCTTATGAGAAGAAATAATTGCAATATGCACCTCTTGAGCCGAGGGTCCTTCATAAATAGCTTCTCTACCTACATGAGGTAGTGGTAATGTCTACGTACATTCTACCCTTTCCATACCTCACTTGTGGGATTTCACAGGGTATGTGGTTGTTGTTTCAGCCATTTTAGTTCCCAGCATTGCTATGCATAATTGTAATTGCCGTCAAATAATTGATTAAACTAACATTATTCTTGCAACTCGAGATATTTACATGCCTTTATTGTTCAGTTACTTCTTGTTCTGCTTTGATGTGTTCTTGGAATTTATTTTTGTTATCCTTAGTGACAGCAGATGAAGTTGTGCAAGTTAGAGATCTTATTGATCAATGTATCGATAAAGGCTCAGCTAACCTCATTTTTTTAATTTGAGGGTGTATTGAAATAGTCTCTCTACCCTGTAGGGCAAGTGCTTGTTGTTGTTGTACAATTCTGCTGCACATATTTGAGTTCTTAAAGGTAAATATCTGAAGCTTGCGTTTTTTCTTGCCTGTCTTCTTATTGGTTAAAACTTAGTAAAATATTAAATTTGTTGGTGTATTTCATATGAAAAGAAATAATTGCACACCTCTTGATTTGGCCTTTTTAGTTCCCAGCATTATGCATAACTATAATTGCAGTCAATTAATTGTTTAAACACCCTCTAGTCTTCAGCTCGCAATATCCACACTATGTTTTTGTTGTTCAGTTACTTGCTGCTCTCCTTTGACATATTTGAGGAATTTATTGTTGTTACCCTTGATTTCAGTTGATGTAGTTGTGCTAGTTAGAGATCTTGTTCAGTTGTTTCGTTGGTTAAACTTCAATTTGATTTTTTTGAAATTCAGGTTTACTTCAGTAGAACTTCAGCTGAACATCTGTAATGATTGTTTGAAACATCTTCTTCTCTGATATTGTCATATTTTGTTCTTGTGGAATGCTCCAAAGTTCTTTTATCTACAGTTGTAGCTGTATTATTCGAGTTTTGATTCGGACATTAAAAAACCCTAGAGTTTTACTAGGATTTCTTGTTTTTGAAATTTATGCCAAGTTTCCTTTGAAATCTTCCAAGTCATATTATAGATTATTATGGAATTCTTGAGCTGAGGGTCTCCCGGAAACAGCCTCTCTACCTCCACGAGGTAGTGGTAAGGTCTGCGTACACTCTACCCTCCCCAGACCCCACCTAGTGGGATTTCACTGGGTATGTTGTTGTTGTTGTTGTATTGAAATCTTAATCTTGAGCATCAATTTTTCTTCTAAATTGACATATTTCTTGTTTAAGCGAGTGTTTCAGGGATCAATCGATAAGTGCAACATTGAGTCTTCAATTCAAGTTTCAAATATGGTTGGAGATGTTTGCTTGACCATGCTTTCTGATGATGAGTTTTCTGACAAACATCTCCAGTGACATTTGAAACATAAATTGAAGTCATCGAGCAAGGATCCAAGAGTAGAAAGCTAGGGTTTTCAAGCCAATCTCTGAGTTTCCCAAGAACTTTGTTCTTCCAGGTATATAAGGTTATTCCTAGTGATAGACTTAGTTCATCCTCATGCCCTACATCTTAATTCAGTTAGTAAGAGTTAAATCTAGGATTATACCTTTAGTTTCGAGAATCTCTTATATGAGTCGAGATATTATTTATGAATTCTAAATTCTTGATTATGAGTTGCACTATATTATGCTTTGAGATCTTTGAGTAATTATTCATGCTGATAATCCCACATGAATCCTAATTCCTGAGTTTTGATTGAGAATCTTTAAAACAAGCATCTTTCCTTAAATTGATTTTTGAGAAGTTAGCATGAGTTCAATAGCAAGTTAAAGTATAAACCTCTATTTTGATAAGAGTTTAAGGGAACTAAAGGATACCCAAAAGTATCATTTTTATGTTGAAAAGAAAGTACTATTTTTCAGAATGGTGTAAAGAGCTTTCAGAGTTTACAAAAAAATGAGTACAGAGCAGATACCTCTAAAAGAGGCCGTCTTGAGATCTTATCTTAATCCAGAGAGAGTATTTTTACTTGAGCATTGAGTTATATATTTGGGAAGTAGTATTGAGTACTGTCATTCGGGCGACTCCTCACCGTCTCTGAGAAGGCCTATTAGATGGATCCATGAGTTGAGTATGTTCTATACCCTGTCAAGGTACAAGGCAGTTCTAACAATGTGGGCAAGAGGCTGTATCATCACAAAGCTCATAATGATCAGTGGTGGACCCAAGATTTTCGTTTAGGGGGTTCGAAAAATAGAAGTATAAACGTGTTATTAGCCTATAGGAATGGAACCCTTGAAATCTTTTGGGTTTAAAACCACACTTTTAGCATGTTTTATAAAATAAAAAACTAAAAAAAAACGTGAAAAATAGAACTGAAAGTAAAAAAAAAAACTGAAACTAAAAAATAAAAAAATAAAACAATAACACAGGCATTCAAACCCTCGACATGAAGCTTAATTTCAAGGGGACCTGCCGCTATCAGTCTCCTTGTCATTGAGGGGTTCAAAATATATATATCCACATGAATACAGAAAATTTACCTTATATATACGGTGTAATTTTTTGTCGAGGGGTTCGGGTGAACCCCCTGGAACCCACGTGGGTCCGCCCCTAATAGTGATGGTTGTTGGTGAGTATGTTGCTTCAGCCTCTTCAGTTCAGTTATTTATTTTCCTCAGCTATATTACATACGCATACATTCAATATACTGATCTTTTCATGATGCAGATACAAGTGCATCATACAACTGTAGCTGTATTATTCCAGTTTAATTCAGACATTTTAAAACCATAGAGTATTCTTGGATTTGTTGTTTTTGAAATTTACGTCAAGTTTCCTTTGCGAACAGCCTTCCTGTTAGGTTCTCTTTTGGGGATTTTAGACTTGAGAGTTCAATTTGCTGGTTCTCCTAAATCATTCTGGTGGAACTGGTATGACTGATACACCTGCTGGAGCTTGGCTATTTGTGGTTGCTCTAATCCTGCAGCATGATGTATGAGTAAACGTTTTACTAGTTGGTAAGTTGTCAAACTCTCTCCTACCCTGTAAACATGGAGTATAGGAATTTTTAAGGTTTTAGTTGCTCTAACTAGAGTTGTGTGTTCTATTAATGTGTAGAAATAATATATACTGACAGAATCATAAAAATGCTGATGTTTTTTGCAATTCATGATTGTAGCCAATTTGTATCATGTTTATTTATAGGACATCAAATCACTTCTGTCCCTGTGNCAGCATGACGTATGAGTAAACGTTTTACTAGTTGGTAAGTTGTCAAACTCTCTCCTACCCTGCAAACATGGAGTATAGGAATTTTTAAGGTTTTAGTTGCGCTAACTAGAGTTGTGTGTTCTATTAATGTGTAGAAATAATATATGCTGACAGAATCATAAAAATGCTGATGTTTTTTGCAATTCATGATTGTAGCCAATTTGTATCATGTTTATTTATAGGACATCAAATCACTTCTGTCCCTGTGGTATTTGCTTATCTCCTGCCAAGTTTGCTTCGCTATAATTCTACTAAATTATCTTGTTATGTGGCCGAGAGACTTTAATAATGGTTATAACTTGTTTGTCGATACATAATTAATAAGCTATGATCTTAAAAAAAGGTTTTGAGAAGAAAGCCAAAATGATGCACAAGCCAAGGTTCCTTTCCCATTGTAACATGGAAGATTCTTTTGCTAATACCTAGGCATGACGCATGTGCCTCAACAATTATTTCTGAAACAAGGCATTGTTAGGTCGGATTGATACTGCATTTGCCTTTCAAAATTATAATGTGCAGAGGTCAAAATTGATTAGGCTTTCAGCTCCATACTCAGATTGACCTCTTGGAAATCTTTAAGATGTGCAGTAGTGTCTTTCAATGGAATTTCATGATATTCTTTTTGCGAGTTCATTTTGCCTATCTAGGAGATCTGCAAATATAAATCCAAATTGACTCCTGGTTCAGCTGATTCTTCAACTTCAGATGTATCATTTGTGAAGGAGTCAATTGATGACATTGAATTTCTGGAGATGCACAATCCTCTTGGGATTATATCGGACAATTTCAATGTGTTATTGCAGAGACAACATGAGGCTCATTAAATCTTGAGAATCTTGGACTAGAGGGATCTGACATTCAAGGGGATATCTTCTTTGAACTTTGATGCACATGGCAGAGTAAGGTTGGCTCAACTTGAACAATAGACAAGATTCCATTATTAGCAGTGTCCTTTCTTGTTGGTGAGTGCAAAGGTATCGATAGGGCTATGAATGACATCCACCAATCCAGCAAGCTGGGCTGGAAATGCTAAAATCTTAGGGCCCCTACATGATGCCCAACCATACATGATCAGCAATGGAGATTTATGTAGCTGAGGTAACTTTTCAAAAGTTGAGACACATATATACAAATTTGTATGAATATTTCCAATATTTGAGACACTCTAAGCTTCATCAATATTTCATGCACTTGGAGCCTAGTAATATATTGAGTTCGTCATTTCTTTTGATAATTGATTGCTTTTCTTGCAACAGGCTATCAGTGCTCACAACCACATTTACTGTCACATCAATCTAAGGTACATGTTGTCATTGCTGACTGCCAATTTCTATGTATTTTTTTATTTCTGACAAACCCCAAAAAAAGAGAATGGTAGTAACAATGTATTACAAATAAATGAAGAAGCTTAAAAAGTTCCTATATAATATTCGTAATGTGGAAAAGACATCTACTTTATCTTATTGTGGAATGCAATAGACAAAATGTGCAAACATATACTGAAAGAGCAACACAAGAAATAAAAGCGGAGCGGTTCCCCTTGTTGGTGTATAATGGTATTGAAATTCTTTATTTCAAATGTGCATTTATTCAGACGTTTAAATCTTAATGAAAACAAATGAGGCTTAAATGACACGTCTACCTAATGTTGTTGAGAATCCAAACTGCCCTCAATATTGAATTTTAATTTGATGAAACAATCATGTTGATTCTAGATCCTCACTCACTCTTCTACTATAGCAAATAATATATAACCCGACAAATATTGAATTTCAAATGTATTAATGAGATTTATTTTCCTTAGAGAAGTCATTTTTCTAATTTTAAAATAATTTAGTAGATGTTTTCCGAAACAACTCAAATATCATGTATTCACAAACCCCCCCTTGAAAGCTGTCTATATAAACCACTCTCCCTTTTCCTTTTTTGCTCATTCATTCTTCTTCTCTTCATATAAAAGGTTTCTTCTGTGTTTCAAATAATGCAGAGGAAAAATAAAAGGCAGCGATTCCATCAAGAAAACCCCCTTGAGAGACGTCTATATCAACCACTCCCCCTCTTCTTTTTTAGCTCACTCATTCTTTTCATCATATAAAAAATTTCTTCTATTGTTTTCAAATGACGCAGGAGGAAAATCAGCAAGGCGATGATTCCATCAGGTGAGATGCATTTTAGGGGGTGCGAGGAAGATGCCATGGGGGAGGTACACAACTGAGATCAGTGATCCTGGCAAGAGGAGAAGTGTTTTGCTTGGAACTTTTGATACACTGAAGAAGCTGCTAGGGCTTACGACCGGCGGTGAGGAGGTATCACAGCCACATGAGGTAACTAATATTACTGTAGATAACCTCCAAAACACCCGCGATTTTCTCGAGAAGCTTGTTTGCAAAAAACTAACAACAAAAGAATGGAGCTCCAACATTCTTATGGATATTCAGAGCATTAAAATGATGATTCAGCGCGGAACCAAACATCGACTCACATTTTCGTGTTGATCAATGAATAGAATCTATACATCGCTATCAAAAAAGAATCAACAATCTAGATATCTCGATCGGGAGAGAATCAAGGATATATACATCTCGATCGGAAAATAATTGATGGTCTATACATCTTGATCTGACAAGAATCAAGGATCTATACATCTCGATCAAAAAAGTATCAAGAGAACAAGAAAGAATCAGAATTGATCCATAGATTTCTCGAAATTAATGAAGTCGGTCCTCTCTTATTGTTTTATTTTCCTTTTATAATTTTTGAATTTGAAAGGAAATTAAAAGAAAAGGGACTTACGAAATGTCATACATTTAATATTCGATGACGGTTTGACATGCTCTTTGACAGTGCAAGGGTGACCTCTGAGGTTATCTTGTGGAAATTTAGTTACGGCTCTGTGGCTGTGATACCTCCTCGCTGCTGTATCATAAGCCCTAGAAGCTTTTTTCGATGCATCAAAAGTCTTGAGCCAGAAACTTCTCCTCTGGAAGGGATCTTTAATATCAGCTGTGTACCTCCTCCGTGGCATCTTCCTCACACCTCCTTATAACGCATCTCACCTGGGGGAATCGTCGTCTATCAATGACTATTCAATAAGTATGTGGTGCCTTTCAAACCATCTAAATTCAAGTGACATTTGAATCAATTCTTTGTGAATATATGACAGTTTAGGTGATATGCATTTGTTTACCAGGTAATCTCTTTGTACTCTTTAATGTCACTTATCACTTTATCCAACTGTGCAAATCAGTTTCAAGTTTGATGGGCCTTAGTTGTTTATGATATCGGACATGAACGGAGAATTGAGCGGGTGTTCATCAGTACTTCACTGACGAAGGACTATATCTCCAATTAGAAATTATCCATCTCAACTTACAGTGACACATGAATGGTATGAGTTCATTCATTTCATTGTGTTATTTTCCCCCATTTTGGTGATGTTGCGAAATGAAAGTTCACAATTGGTGGAGTAATACAGAGCATATCATATAGGTTAGGTGTTAATTAGTTAGTGGTAGTATAGTGATAAGTTGTAGTGGTTGAATGACTAGTTCTCAGCAGGCTCTAATATTAACTTTGTATGTTTTCTGTCATTCTTGTGACAATTTCTAAAATACTGATAATGTCTATTCACAAGTTCTTTTTTTTTTTTTTTTTTTTGCTTTTCAATTTTGGTGTGGCCACCTCATGTGATGCACAACTCCAGAGACATATTGAATTAAAAGAGAAGACACCAAAGATAATAGGGAGTTCCTGATTTGTACTACAGGGTGTGACATCAACCGGCACAGTATGATTCGTGATACTGTTACATACACTGAGCATGCCAGTTAACGGCTATGGATGTTGTGTATGCCTTTAAGAGGCAGGGAAGGACCTTATATGGATTTGGAGGTTATGGTGTTAGTGGTTGTAGATAGTGTTTTAGTTTGTGGGGTTAGGGTATTTTGAAGTTGGGGTTACCTTTGTTTCTGATTGTTATGGTCTCCATAATGTAATTCCTTGTTACCCGATTAATGGAAAGAGATCTTTTTTCTAGTAATTATGTTTATAAAAAATTGTTGGGTGCCTCATCTTGGGAAGTTTGGTTTGTTTCAAGTATATGTTACTTTTCAAACCATCTAAACTCAGTTGATGAGTGAATCAACTCTTTGTGAATGACAATTCAGCAAAGTATGTATTGTTAATAAAAACATCTAAGTTAAGTTGATAACAGAACCCACTACATATGGTTGAGAAGCTAATGATTTTTTTCCCTCTGATTTTGATAGAGCCATTGAATTTCTTTGCAACTCTGTTTGTATTATGTGGGAATCTTTTTTCTGTTATTACAGTTCTGCTTCACGTTTCTTGGTTTGCTGCATTTTTTTCCTGAATAACTCACTTTTTTAGCTGAGGGTATGTTGTTGTATAGTTCTGCTGCACATGTTTGAGTGCTTGGAGGTAAATATCTCAAGCATGCGTTTTTCTTTGCCTGTCTGCTTAGAGGTAAGTTTGGTTTGTTCTTCAAAGCTTATGCATTCTGTTGATGTTTATAAACCTATTGTCAATGAATTACTATTCAATAAGTATGTGTTTCTTTTCAAACCATCTAAATTCAATTGGTAGAAATGTCAAGAAGAGTGCTTAGTGAGGAGACAACACAGAATGGAGGAAATTCTCGCGAACAAGGAAGCATGTCGACTCAGAAAGGAAGTTCCCGATAGGGAAAGAGAAGAAACGAACCAATGACATCATCCCAGGCCGATTGCTTCTCTCGAGATAGTAGTGAGGAAGGAAAATTGTTTGTCTATCAATGCAGTTCCAAGTCTTCGATATCAAGGTAATTGTCATCAAGAGCAATGCATACTTCAATTCAAGTTTCAAATATGGCCGGAGATGTTTGCTTGACCATGCTTTCAGATGAGTTTTCTGTCAAACATCTCCAGCCATATTTGAAACTTCAATTGAAGTCTTAGAGCAAGGATCCAAGAGGAGAAAGCTATGGTTTTCAAGCCAATCTCTGAGTTTCGCCAAGAACTTTGTTCTTCCAGGTATGTAATACATAGTGATGGACTGAGTTCTTCCTCACACCCTACATCTTAATTCAGTCAGTAAGAGTTAAATCTAGGATTATACCCTTAGTTTCGAGAATCTCTTATATGAGTCAAGTTATTATTTATGAATTCTAAATTCTTGATTATGAGTTTGTCATGATCCTGGATGGGACAGATTTTTGATAATCATCATTGGGGTCAAGGATTGTTTGATCTGGGCGGGAATGTCATGACCTGAATAAATGAGCTAAGTGAAGAATAAAGAAACGACGAATAGAATTATAATACCTGGACGCATGAGATTTAATTGGAGTTTATGAAGCTGAAGGGCTGTGATTGCACGTGAGCATCAGCATCCTATAACTAAGTCCCGGAAAGAGCAAAGAGGGGCATCGATCAATTGGGTATTTTCCTCACCTTCCTCAATTCTCTCTAAACTATTCTTCCTCTTCTTCTCCTATCCCTAAATTCTCCTCTTTCTTCTTCTGTTACAGGTTACAAGTTTATCTCATCTATGGAGATTCCGTATTTCAGTTATTTCCATTTCATATTAGTAGTTTCTATTCTGTAATAGAGTTCAGTTTTGCTTAATATAAACCCGAGAAAATCCCCCAAAAAAACTGTTAAGAGTTTGATTTGCTTAGTTTAAATTCTGAGTTTAATTAGTTTGATCATAACAATTGGTATATGATCCTTGGTTCTGCGACCTGTGCGTGAAGATTAACAATGGACAATCCACTTAACAAACAGGGCGAGATTCTAGAGAGATTGACCACTGGCGGCAGAAAACTCAATGAAGCAGAGATGGGCATTAGGGGAACACTAGAATTGATCCTAGAATGATTGAACGCCATAGCAAGGAGGTTAACACCAGTACCAAATCTGAACTCTGATGAAACTGAACGCAGTGTACGCAAAGTCAATTGCAAGTGCAACATTTGTATCGGAATTGATGCTACATCTTTGCGAAGTATAATATGTTGTGTATGCAACATTGATTTTGAGTGTACAATTTGTATCAAAACTGATCTTACATCTCCAGGAAGTGCAGGAGGTTGCTTACACAGCATTGATTGTGAGTGCGACATTCGTATTGGAAGTGATACATCTCTAGGAGGTGAAGGCCTGAACTACGATGAGACAGAGATAATTTGGCCTCACGATTTTCATATACTTGACGATCCACAGGTAAAACTCGATTCTCTTATCTTTGAGTGTACTCGAGAGCTTGATCTGTCCAGTGTATGCCTTAATACATTTTACTTGAATATGTGGAAATTAAAAAAACTAGAGTTGCTTCTACTTGTTTGATAAAATGTCCAGAAGGGATCATGTCCAAGTAGTACATGTATTCGTAGGAATTAAGAGCAAGTTCTCTCTTGAATTAATTGGAAATGGACTGGTTGTTCCCATATGGGATCCAGGGATAAGTCTGAAGACCCTGAAGTTAACTGGTCACACAAGTAATGTTCGAGAAATTTGATGGATATGACTAGAATGTTTTGTTTGCATAGATCTTCTGATAACATCAATCGAACGTGGGATACAGGATGGCAGTAGTTTATGCATTCCCCTGTTGTGCATATTGATTCTATATGTTCAGTTGCTTTCTACCATTCCAACATATAGCCATGTTTACAGTGGTATAAGAAGTCTCTCCTTACACGTAACAACATGGTCCAGTAAGAAGATTATGTTATTTTGGAGCTCTACTTTGCCATAACCTTGCATGATAACTCTTAAAGGATAGCCACAATTTATTTGTCTGTACATTATTGGTCAGTTGATGGGTGTACAATTTGGAAAGCTTCTCAAAGAAGAGGTTCATTCATGGCTAGAAACTTGTCGACTGCTAGAGTAAAGGCTTCCTTGGAAGAACTACATGTGTGATAATTCTAGTTCTATCTGTCTTTCAAAAAACTCTATGCATCATTCTCTTGCTAAGCACATTGATATTAAGCATCATTTTATTTGTGATCATGTTCTTAATGGAGACATTGAAATATCTTTTATTAGCACAAAAAATTCAACTGATTGATATTTTTACGAAACCTCCTTTAGAAGAAAGATTTTGCACTCTCAGAAAATCTTTAAACATCATTGAAAATCCCTTAAATTGTTGAAGTTCTTGCGCGTATTGAATGTTTTCCTTTTTCAATTTTTTTCTCACGCCTGGTATATTGGGTTTCTTACTTTTAATTATGTTCCTTCTGAATGTGACTCTTTATTTACGCAACTCTCTGTTTCTTTATTTTTTATGCAAACCTCCATTCTTCTAAGGCAGGAGAAATTGAATCTTTAGTACTTGGTAAGCGCATCTTTTTGGACTGCAAGAAATTTGACTCTATCTTTGATATCTCTTGTTCTGGTATCATGGATCCTCCCAAAAATTGTTGGCCTTCTGAATGCGATGTCTCTTTCGAACAGGCCAAACATGAACTCGTTATTTACCCTTCTACTACCATTCCTTCTCATCTAGGTCCCAAATATCTATCTTTTGAGACTCGTGGTATTGCCCATATTGTTGCTACTACACTCCTTCCTAGAGCTGGTTCTCACTCTACGTTCACTCAGCGTGACACTCAGCTTACATACTGTCTTGTTCTCAGATAAAATTTCATCTCCTCATTTATCCTCTCAGCCATGGTGTATGTTATTTCTTAACCCTCCAGTCTACCCTTTGGTATGCTCATAACTTGCATACTGGAATCTCACTTCCTGTGTCTTGGTGACTTCTCTCCTATTTTCATCAAACAATGCTATAATTCTCGTACCTTTGTTAGCATGGGATACTCTCGTAATGATTCCTCTTGGGTTCTTAAGAATGATTCAGACGATGTTGCTGCAAAGAATCTGAAGTCAAAACCCTCATCTCCCACCTCTGTATCTTAGTGCTGCTCTGGAGAATCTTGCTTATATGAATGCAAAATTGGATGCTATGTCTATCACTTTCACTTAGGTAAGCGACCTTATGACCATGATGACTGCCATGGGGAACAGCCGAACAGGTGGACTCTCTTACAGATCTCCTACTTGCTGCTCACCTCAAGATGATAATATGAAGGATGTAACTAAGAAAACAGGTGCAGATGTGGCTCGCATATGCTAAGGCTCGATCAGATTGTCAAAGAGGATATCAAGATTGTGACTAAGATTCAGACTCCTGCTGTCTGTTTTGTTTTGCTACTCTATTTTGTAATAGGCTGTGTTGCCCTTCTTAAAACTGCTGTGTATTTTCTGCTTTTGTTAGATGCTTTCTTCTTTCCTTTTTGCTGATGACAAAGGGCGAGAATGAATACAACTGATGTTGGTTTGATTGCTTAATGTTTGTTGCTTTAGATTCATCAATCAAGGAAGATGACAATCAGCAAGAATTCAATAAAGAGATCAAGGACAATCAAAAAGGAAATCGAAGATTAGCCTTAACATTATTCTTGGAAAATAAGGATCTCCATTGCCTTCTTTTACTAGGATCAAATCTCTTGGGTTGCTATCTCTTCATTTGGAAGATTCCAGTCTCAACACTTTAAAAGTTGCGTCTGTGAAAGAAGAAGGTGTACAACGAGTCTGAATCATCCTACATTATCTACTCTACTTTTAAAAAGCATTGTATTACTTAGTTTCTACTGTTTAAACAAAAAAAAAGTGTAGACATAGGAACTATACTCAAACTTGTACTCGGTACAAAGATTTTAAAGGCTAGAAGAGAACACCCTTGCAACCCAAGGGGACTGGACGTAAGATCCACACTGGATCCCAACCAGTATAAAGACATCGTGTGTCAATCTTACTTTCTGCACTTTCAAATCTGTTTATTTATTCCTGGAAACAACAGTTGACTAGTTGGGAAGCTACGAGATAATCAGTATATTTGCCTGTTCTATAATCACTTTTGTTCTTTGATTTTCTTTTTACCTTCTTTCATATTATATTATTCCTTCATAAAACATCAATAGAAGAAATCACACCAACTTCTTCTTCACAAAAAATAAAATAAAATAGAAGAAGGCATGATGCGAGCATAATGAAAATTAATTCAAGAAGGTGATCCATGTCTTATGAGTAAAGCATACACACAAAATGAAAAATAAAATATTCATACAATCATGTCATATGCAAAAGAACAAAAGTTAAAGATTGTTTGAGTTTTACAATAGATCAATAGAAACTGTTGAACAACTAGGAATGTTTGAGTTGAGCTTTCAAAAAGGGCATGTAATCTAGCAAGTTGTAGGATCTGACACTCTGATTTACTAGCTTAATTTCAGCTCAAAATCGTCAAGTTGTAGAAATTCATTAATCCAATCATCGCACTCGTTCAAGGAAGAATCGTTTGAACTTGGTAAAGCTACAAAAGGAACTTCTTGTGGTTGAGGTATGTCTGCTCCTTGAAATGATTCATTGAAGTTACTTGAATTCAACACATTGGAATGTTGTTCGTCGTTGAAGTTCGTTGAAGGAACTGGTTGAACATTCGAAGCTTGTCGTTTTTGGAATCGATATTTCTACATTAGATGAAAAATATTAGGAAAAATTGACAAAACTTTGACTCATAAATGTTGTTTTCATACTTGGATACCTTTAGACGGTAGGTGAGACATCCCATAGTCAAATCCTGCACACACATCCTCTCCAGCACATTTTTAGGACCAGCTAAATCAACATGGTAAGACAAATAATAAGAATTTAATAGTAAAATTGTGAACATTCAGAAAATGTCTACTTAAGATTTTCCTTAACCAACATTCTTATTTTTTCTATTTCTCTCTGCCGGGATAAAAACAAAGTCTTTAAACACTTACCTTTGTCTCCTAGCTCGCGAACTACCTCGTCTAATTTCTTATCAAGCTCTGCTGTCCATTTCAGGTTTCGTCTTTTCTTTTCTGGTCTTTCTGTACTTATTTTCGAAAGCAAAGAATGATCCTCCTCTTTTTCTGAAGGACCACTACATTTAACTTGCGCCTCCTCATTAGTACTTTTGAATCTCTTAAACCTTTTTGCCTCATCTTTTTCTATTAAAGAACCTACCTCTTGATCTTGGTAAGTCTCAGAGCAATTCACTATGCTTTTTCCCTTTTTGTCTTGCATTTTCGTAGGACAAGATGTGTTGTCCATTACATAAACTTGATTAGCGTTGTAGTGTTGTGATTTCTCATTTGCCTTTTTATTGTGCCACTTCACATGCTTCCATACATCCTTGAGTTTCAATGATGAAATGAGCGACTTCTTAAAAATGAAGCATATCCCTTGTGTTGGCGCTTCTTTTATCATTTCGATTGTCACCTCTGGAGAGGTCACTAAACCAAAAATAAAAAATCAAGAACAAAATATTAATTAAATAAGGTATCTAAAATTGTCGAGGAAGTTAGATGTTCAAATTTATACACACTACTTTGTAAGGAACTTATATAAATAAAGAATTTGACCAAATATATATGTAAATAGAAACTACAAGTAACACTAATGTGTTTAGTAGTCAATCTTTTAATATTATTATAGTAGATAAAGTTTATTAATGTTGTGTTATATTAACACGTTTAAATACACTTTTGAATTTTGAATAGCACACACTAAATGACGTAAAATAATTAAGATTTTGAGGAGATGATCTTACAAATAATTGGTTTGTCTTTGATGAGTTGAGTGAACTTGATGAATTCAAGGTAGTCCATTTCAAGCATGTTAGCATCCACCATGATCAAGTCGAATTGGTCGATCTGTTCCTGGAGAATGGATAAAGCTATAGTTGCTTGTTCGATTGCAGTTACTATAAACAAAAATCAAGCTTAGAAAATATCACAAAAAAATATATGTATGTTGTGGATACTTTCATAATAATCAGTGATACACCTTCCCTTTCGTTTATGTTATTACACAGATAAAGGTAGTATGGATTGACTAATAATATTACATTAGAAGTACAAAAAGAAATATTTAATTGATGCTAGGTGACTAATATCATTAAAGTATTTGATAAGTTAATTAATTTCATTTTGTTGCCTAAGAATCCAACTGATTCTTTTCCAATTAAAGTACAACTCAACTTTGATAAATTTGACGATTAAGTGAATATAGTTTCATAAGGTTTGATATATCGATAACCTTTTACACTTGACAATAAATTTTATTTAGATATTTAAACTAAATATTCTTCGATTGAGCATTTAAACAAATAATTAAATGTTTTTGTTTGACAATTCAAATTAAAATTTTAGAAAAATCTTATGTTCTCAAACATCCATTACGTAGATTATTTAATGACATAAATTAACTAGTCATATCCATTTGTTATGTTCTCAAGCATCATAAACAAAAATTTCAACCATCAATTTATTAAAACAACAACAAATCTAACAATCTTATTAAGCATTGTTGTAATTTATTCATCCATACCCGCACTTAGTCATACATGACTGAAACATATGTTAAAATTTACTAAAAGTTTTAGTTATGTGCATCTCAATTTTTTTTCCATAATAAAATAATATTCTTCTTCGAATTTCAACACTCAAATCTACCCAAAAAAAATTAAATTTGATCTATAAGTTTCATGTATCTTATAAAACAAGCTTCAATAAGCAATTTTACAGAAATTCACTTCTTTAACTATAGACTATTAGTAGAGAATTTACCTAGAAGATCCAACAAAAATTAAGGGGGAAAGGCTCAACACATATGAGAGAAAACTAAAAGAGACATAAAATTATTGTACCTTTAAAAGAATGTTCTTCAAGAATTGCTGCTATATTTGATAAAGAAGACTTATCAGGATCAACCAAGAGAATTCTGAGGCCAACATAGGCTGAAGGAACATCTACATTACGAATTATCTCACAATCCATCTCTTAGCCTTTGAATATTTTGAGAGAAAAGAAGTAGAAGAAGAGATTTTTGAATTTTTGTTCTCTTTCTTTGGTTTCTCTCTTTTTGTTCTACCACCTTATACTAAATGAAGGATAAAATTTGGTCAATTAGTTACATATAGAGGGAGAATATTAGATTTTGAAAATCTACCTTTATAGCAAGTCAATCTACGTTTATAGCAAGTCAATAACTAGTGTAGTCAAAATCTTAGGGAGATGTAATTAAGCAAGATGTTGATAATCTACCAATTTGAGCTCAAAATAATTTAGTCTGGACTATTTTCGCGATACAGACAATATATATCACTTTGTCCCTCCGTTTCAATTTCTGAATTTTACTTTAATTTTTAGTCCATTCAAAAAAAAATTGTCACTTTCTTTATATAGCAACTCCTTAATTCTAACTTTTTACAAGTCATGTTTAAAATCACAAGATTAAAGAACATTTTGGTATATTCTACACATATTTAGTTTAAGATCACGAGATTTAAGCGTTTTTTTTACTTTCTTAAATTTCGTATCAAATTAAAATAGAAAAAACAAATTAAAATAGGGAGATTAGTTGATAATATCTTTTTGGTCATGCTAGCAAGTTCACTTCAAATAACATGTTTTTAGAAATTTTTTGGTCTCGTGTGAGAGTTATATGCTAGTATAATAAGTACAGAACTTCTAGTTTACGAATTGGTCAATTAGGCTTATGACCTGAAGATTGCTTTAGATTAGATGTAGTACTAATAGTAGTAGTTGTTGTATTGTTTTCCTAGTAGTATATCCATACTGCTAGTGGCAAAGTCATGAATTTTAATTGGAGTGCTCACAATTTAATATATGTACATAAATTAGTAATAATATTGTATCTATATATACCATATAATAATTTGATACAGTATTAAACTGACAACGTTTCGTTGGTTGTGGCTCTAGCTACACCTTTACTTATAACTTTTTTAAAATGAAAAAGAAGAAAAAGTTGAAGTTTGAAACATTGAGTAAAATTTTAATACATTTTCAAGCCTCTAAATATGTAATTATCTCCCTCTATGGTTTCTCCTAATGCATGCTATATTAAATAGTATTCAATTCCTATATATCTCATGGTTTTCATTCTTCTGAAATATTTTAATTATATAATCGAAGACATACTCTCTCTATATGTACCTCACAATTTAACTATGTTGCTCGAATTCTTCAAACTATACTGTCGCGTTCATATATGATCCTCTAAAAATGATTTTATTCTGTATTTGTTCGCTCCATTTTAGGGTGCGATGTAATTGACATCCGACTTTAAGTATTAATCGATCAAACCCTAAACCTAGTAATAGATAGATAAACTAATTGAGCTATTTGAATTTAAATAGAAATTTAATCATAGTGATTTTTAAAAAAAAAAATCTTGAGTTTATAATTGAATACTAATTAGTTATGCATGTGCCTCTGTAGAGTACTGAATAAAAATATGAAAACATATGTTATTGGGGCATACCTTTGAAAAATAATTTTAAAAAAAAGATAATATAAGATTGAAACTCCCACGAAAAATAGAAGTATGTGGAAGCTGGATTGTGAAAGACAACCACAAGATAAACAAAAAACAATTCATATTAGACTTAACATTACAAAACACTACATATATTTCCGACACTTTAAAAAATAGGAATGTAATCTAGCAAGTTGTAGGATCTGACACTGATTTTCTAGCATAATTTCAGCTCGAAATTGTCAAGTTCTAGAAATTCCATTAATCCACTCATCACACTTGTTCAAGGAATAATCGTTTAAATTTGGTAAAGCTACAAAAGGAAATCTGATGGTTGAGGTATATCTACTCCTTGAAATATTTCATTGAAATCCGCAGAGAAGTTACTTGGATTCAACACATGGGAATGACGTTCCTCAATGAAGTTCATTGATGTTCCTCCTTCACTTCAAGACAATTCTCCGATACTTCAGGAGTTGATCGTCAGGTTATTGTCTAGATTGGATAGTGCCCCTCCTTATGGTGTTCTTCTGGGTATTTCAGGTCCTCCTATTATAGTTGGTGTTACATCTCCAGTTCATGGGCCTAATGTGGGATTTCAGACTCCTAGTTCGTTTTGCTAGTGCGGCCATATCGGTTGCCGAATAGAAGAGCTTTGAGAGATTGTTAGCTTGACACCTCCCAGACAGTACGACTGGAGAGTAGGTTATGACTTCTTGACCGAGTTCCAGGATACGTTGTTCAACCTAGGTATCTTAGAGGCACATGGAGTGTGTTACCCCTCATATTAGTTTGCAGGAGTGGCCTAGGAGTGGTGGAGATCGGTTCTTGCTTGTAGGCCCGTTGGTTCTCTTATGATGGGTTGGGAGCAGTTTACGGAGGTTTTTTTTTTGTATGCAAATGTAATTCATGTCAAGCCTTTGTCAACATGATCATTGGTCAACCGGGTGACATATTTAGGTAATAACGGCACGCCGACAGCGGGAATTCTTTGATTCTCTATCAGGCTCTAATATCATTTTGAAGGAAAATATTATAAACTCAAAAGTACTTGAATCTTAATTAAAGTTCTCTCTATTTCTTTATAAATCTTTCTTTTTTCGTATATATTTTTGTGTATTGATAATGACTAGCAAAATCACTATTTATAATGGTAGGAAACAAATTAGGTTTCATTTGTTTGCACTTAATAGAGGTCTGAATCTGAATGATTCAGACATTAGGCCATTAAGTGCATTTTTTTTAATTTAAAAATCTTTTAATGGGTCTAAAAAAGTCTGAATGAATCAGATTTGTGACAAAGTCTTATTCTTATTCAGACTCTTTTAAAGACACTTTTGTTTTCAGAAAAAAAAAATTGTGCTCCATATTTTTTTCTAAAAACAAATAATTCAAGTCTCGTTAATTCTCCAACTTTATTAGTTATCTAAATTATTTCTCTTGACCTTTTAATTTTTGTTCTTGCTAGTTGTTTACCAAGAATTGATAAAATTTATTTGATTAAAGTGCAAAACAACTTCATAAATATGTGTTGAAATTGGATTATTATGCCTTTATAAATTTGTTTGAAATCATTTGAATGTATCATATTTATTATTTATTTCAGAAAAGAGTACATGGCCAAACACATTATAGAACATAGAGATGTTTCACCTATTTATTTAAGATTAATTTTAGTTGAATATTTTTTTTTTCAAAAAAAGATGATAAAATCTTTTTCTATAAATTATTTTTATTATTATAATTTATATATATAATTCATGTAATTGCATTTTATTATTATCAAACTTAAAATATTTATTTATAATTCAAATATACGTTTATAAAAGAATCACATTTTTTTCTAATATTTTATGATGTAATATTTAACTACTATTTTATTTGATTTATAATACTTATTGTTTTTACAAATTAATAAATTATTTATATATTCAAATGTTTGAAAACAAACGGTTTTAATTCTCCAATGTTGAGATCTACAGACAAGATCTTATCATTAAGATGTGCATTCAGATTCAGACGTCTTAATCTTAATGAAACAAATGAGGCCTTAAACTAGGACTAAAAACCTATTCATATATGAACTAAGACAAACAAATCCTACTAGATGATTTCCATCTTTCATATTGTTCCTTCATAAAACATCAGTAGAAGAATTCACACTAACTTCTATTAAAAGGAATAACATTTGTTTTTATTTTCAATCAAAAATAAAATAAAATAGAAGAAGGCATGATGCGAACATAATGAAAATTGATTTAGGAAGGTGATCCATGTCTTATGAGTAAAGCATACACACAAAATGAAAAATAAAATAAAATAGGAATGTAATCTAGGAAGTTGTAGGATTTGACACTCTGATTTACTAGCTTAATTTCAACTTGAAATCGTCAAGTTCTAGAAATTCATCAATCCAATCATCGCACTCGTTCAAGGAATAATCACTTGAGCTTGGTAAAGCTACCGAAGGAACTTCTAGTGGTTGAGGTATGTATGCTCCTTGAAATAATTCATTGACATTCACAGATAATGTACTTGAATTGAACACTTTGGAATGATGTTCCTCGTTGAAGTTCGTTGAAGTAACTTGTTGAACATCTGGAGCTTGTCGTTTTTGGGATCTATATTTCTACATAAGATGAAAAATATTAGGAAAAATTGACAAAACCTTGAATCATAAATGTTTTTTTCATACTTGGATACCTTTAGACGGTAGGTGAGACATTCCTTAGTCAAATCCTCCACACACATCCTCTCCAACACATTTTTAGGACCAGCTAAATCAACATGGTAAGACAAATAATAAGAATTTAATAGTAAAATTGTGAACATTAAGAAAATGTCTACTTAAGATTTTCTTTAACCAACATTCTTATTTTTCTACTTCTCTCTATCGAAATAAAAATAAAGTCTTTGAACACTTACCTTTTTCTCCTAACTCACGAACAACCTCGTCTAATTTCTTCTCAAGCTCTGTTGTCCATTTCAGATTTCGTCTTTTCTTTTCTGGTCTTTTTTTACTTATTTTCGATAGCAAAGAATAATCCTCCTCTTTTTCTAAAAGAGCACTACGTTTAACTTGTGCCTCCTCAATCGTACTTCTCATTCTCTTAGACCTTTTTGCCTCATTTTTTTCTATTAAAGAATCTACCGCTTGATCTTGATAAGTCTCAGAGCAATTCGTTATGCTTTTTCCCTTTTTGTTTTGCATTTTCTCAGGACAAGATGTGTTGTCCATTACATAAACTTGATTAGCCCTGTAGTGTTGTGAATTTTCATTTGCCTTGTTATTGTGCCACTTCACATACTTCCATACATCCTTGAGTTTCAATGATGAAATGAGCGACTTCTTAAAAATGTAGCATATCCCTTGTGTTGGTGATTCTTTTATCATTTCGATCATCACCTCTGGAGACATCACTAAGCCAAAATAAAAAATCAGAACAAAATACTAATTAAATGATGTGTCTAGAATTGTGGGGAGAAGTTAGATGTTCAAATTTATATACACCACTTTTGTAAGGAACTTATATAAATATAGAATCTGACAAATATATATATATATATATATATATATATATAAAATCTTCAACTAACACTAATGTGTTAAAGAACACAATTTTTTGATATTATTATTATAGTAGATAAAGTTCAATAATGATATGTTATATTAACATGTTTTAATATACTTTTGAATTAATGAATAGCACACACTAAACCAAGCAAAATAATTAAAATTTTGAGGAAATGGTCTTACAAATAATAGGTTTGTCTTTGATGAGTTGAGTGGACTTGATGAATTCAAGGTAGTCCATTTCAAGCATGTTGGCATCCACCATGACCAAGTCGTATTGATCGATATGTTCCCGGAGAATGGATAGAGCTATAGTGGCTTGCTCGATCGCAGTTACTAGAAACAAAAATCAAGCTCAGAAAAATATCAAAAAAAATATGCATGTTGTGGGATATTTTCATAATAATCAGTGATACACCTTCCATTTCCTTTATGTTATTACACAGATAAAGGTAGTATGAACTAACTAATAATATTACATTAGAAGTATAGAAAGAAATATTTGATTGATGCTAGGTGACTAATATCATTCAAGTCTTTGATAAGTTAATTAATTTAGACTTGTTGCCTAAGAATCCAACTAATTCTTTTCCAAATAAAGTACAACTCAACTTTGATAAAGTTGACGATTAAGTGAATATATTTTCATAAGGTTTGATATATCGATAACCTTTTACACTTGACAATAACTTTTATTTAGATATTTAAGCTACAATATTCTTCGATTGAACATTTAAACAAATGATAAAGTGTTCTTGCTTGACAATTCAAATTAAAATTTTAGAAAAATCTTATGTTCTAGAACATCCATTACATAAATTATTTAATGACATAATTTAACTAGCTACAATATCCATTTGTTATGTTCTCAAGCATCATAAACAAAAATTTCAACCATCAATTTATTAAAACAACAACAAATCTAACAAGTTTTTAAACATTGTTGTAATTTATTAATCTATACCTGCACTTAGTCATACATGACTGGAACACATGTTAAAATTTACTACAAGCTTTAGTCATGTGCATCTCAATTTTTTTGCCAATAATAAAATAATTTTCTTCTTCGAATTTCAACACTCAAATCTACCCAAAAAAATTAAATTCGATCTATAAGTTTCATGTATCTTACAAAACAAACTTCAATAAGAAATTTTACAGAAATTCATTTTTTTTATCTATAGACTATAAGTACAGGTTTTACCTAGGAGATCTAACAAAAATTAGGGGAAAAACGCTTAGCACATATGAGAGAAAACTAAAAGAGGCATAAAATTATTGTACCTTTAAAGGAATGTTCTTCAAGAATTGCTGCTATATTTGATAAAGAAGTTATATCAGGATCAACCAAGAGAATTCTGAGGCCAACATAGGCTGAAGAAACATCTACATTACAAATTATCTCACAATCCATTTCTTAGCCTATGAAGATTTTGAGAGGAACAAGAAGAAGAGATTTTTGAATTTTTGTTCTCTTTCTTTGGTTTCTCTCTTTTTGTTTTGTTTCTACCACCTTATACTAAATGAAGGATAAAATTTTGTCAATTAAATAGTAGCAAGTCAATAATTAGTGTAGTCAATATTTTAGGGAGATGTAATTAAGAAAGATGTAGATAATCTACCAATTTATGTTCAAAATAATTTAGTCTTGACTATTTTCGCGATACAGACAATATCACTTAGTCCCCCATTTCAATTTTCTAATTTTACTTTAATTTTTAGTACATTCAATTTATGAGTAACTTTTAATATCACTTAGGAGGGTATTGTAACAACTTGTTTTTCTCTTTAACATTTTCATCTATGTATTTAGGCAACATAGATATTTGAGGCTTTTGATGGGACAGGAACATTTTCTTCAGAGTCAATATTAATTATTTTCATAACTCAAACATAGAATTTAAAAATCATATGATTTTTAAAATTTATCTACTCAATAATATGGGATACACGTGCAAAGCGCGAGCCCCTATAAGTGGGAAGATCCTAACCTATTATCATTTTAGCCCTATAATATTTATTAACTAATAAATGAAAATTAAATAACTATTTTACTCTTTTATTATTATTATTATTATTATTATTATTAAGAAAACCTCCTATTAAATTTTATATTATGGTTATAATATGCATGATTAATTGATTTTCTATTAATTGATAAATTATAAGTACTTTGAATATGATATCACACATACGTAAAAGCTTTTCAACTTTTATGATTATTCTATGAGTTAAATTATTAACTTTTTATCTTCCTTATTAATTCCACCTACAAAAGTTAAACATATGAAGAGAATTACAGGCTTTTTATTTTCTCTTCATTATTTTCTCATTTATTATTTTGGGGTGTTATGAATAGTAATAAATCAACAATTTCGACACACTATATATAATGAACAAAATCCTTGGTAAGGACATAGAAATACTAAGAGAAGGTCTCTATTCTGACACTTTGATTTTTTGACGAATTACCTCTATTTTATGTTCCTATTTTGATTGTACGTTGTGTTTGAGTTAATTTCTCCTCCAATATCTAAACCATACAATATCCTATGATGATGCAACATAATTAATAAGGTAATGATTCATTTACTTTATATCTTTTAATACCGATTAAATTTATATTTTTTATTTTTGTAGGTGGACACATATATTGTTTTTGTGTATGTATCATGTTCTATAAATATCGTAAATTAATTATACCCGTTACAGGATAAATTGCAAATGTACTACATATGATATTTATGACTGAAACCTAAATGTAAATGCAATTTCTGATAATATTGTTATTATATTAATATTATTTATGAGTAACTTTTAAATGTAACTAGGATACAAGAGAACTTATGTTATATTTCATACCCATATATAAAACAATATACATAATAATCTTTTAAATTGCGCTTATGTGTTATATTTCATAAAGAGTAATAGGACTATATTGACATTATTCAAATTATATATTTTTTTCCCAGATTCAAAGATGGATGTGCTCATATATTTTTTAGTCAGACAATGCATACATCTACTTAAAACTAATTAACATTTGTATATATACTAGATAATGGTGCCCGTGCTACGCACGGGCCCAATAATATAAATAGTATGTTTTGGGGTTAATAACGGAGTTTTTGAAGCGATTGTTTTGCGTGGATAATGGAAAACGTTTTTTTATCACAAGTCTGTACTTTCTTTGACACTATTAAAATGGACCCAATATATGTTATTTTTGTTGTCTCAATTTATGTGACACAAATAAAATTTGGAGAGTCATCGAAATTTTCATTTTTTTTTTTAAAAATGTTTTAAGTTATTAATTATTGTGATTTATAATATTTTTATGTAACTTTCAAATAACCTACATTACTGGTCACTTTGTCCTAATTTATGTGATATGGATAAAATTTCAAAATTAACCCTTTAAAATGTCTTTTAGATATTTTAAGTTGTTAATTATTATTATTTATAATACTTTTTTGATAATTTTAAAATGATATGTGTTATTTTTTCTGTCTAAATATATGTGAGCCCGATAGAATTCTAAGAGTGGACCTATTTTATTATATAGCTTTCAAATATTTTAATTTGGTAATTATTGTAATTTTTAATGCTTTTTAAGTCATTTGTAAATGATATATGTTGCTTCCTTTGTCCCATTTTATATAGTATAAATAAAATTCCCAAAACCAACTCAATTTTTAATATATTTTTTAAAATATTTTAAATTATTAATTATTGCNTAATCTATACCTGCACTTAGTCATACATGACTGGAACACATGTTAAAATTTACTACAAGCTTTAGTCATGTGCATCTCAATTTTTTTGCCAATAATAAAATAATTTTCTTCTTCGAATTTCAACACTCAAATCTACCCCAAAAAATTAAATTCGATCTATAAGTTTCATGTATCTTACAAAACAAACTTCAATAAGAAATTTTACAGAAATTCACTTTTTTATCTATAGACTATAAGTACAGGTTTTACCTAGAAGATCCAACAAAAATTAGGGAAAAAAGGCTCAGCACATATGAGAGAAAACTAAAAGAGGCATAAAATTATTGTACCTTTAAATGAATGTTCTTCAAGAATTGCTGCTATATTTGATAAAGAAATTGTATCATTATCAACCAAGAGAATTCTGAGGCCAACATAGGCTGAAGGAACATCTACATTACAAATTATCTCACAATCCATTTCTTAGCCTATGAAGATTTTGAGAGGAACAAGAAGAAGAGATTTTTGAATTTTTGTTCTCTTTCTTTGGTTTCTCTCTTTACTGGTCACTTTGTCCTAAAATATGTGATATGGATAAAATTTCAAAATTAACCCTTTTAAAATGACTTTTAGATATTTTAAGTTGTTAATTATTATTAATTATAATACTTTTTTGATAATTTTAAAATGATATGTGTGATTTTTTCTGTCTAAATATATGTGAGCCCGATAGAATTCTAAGAGTGAACCTATTTTATTATATAGCTTTTAAATATTTTAATTTGGTAATTATTGTAATTCTTAATGCTTTTTAAGTAATTTGTAAATGATATATGTTGCTTCCTTTGTCCCATTTTATATAGTATAAATAAAATTCCCAAAACCAACTCAATTTTTAATATATTTTTTTAAATATTCTAAATTATTAATTATTGCGATTTATAATATTAAAAAAAATTAAATAGAAAATGTACAAAACTTGTATCAGCCTAAAAAATGACCACGATAATTCGAAGCCTGCAGAAAGCAATAAGGTTGTACGTAATTTTAAATACTTAATATATATTACTCCGTTTGTCTCAATGTATGTAGCATAGATAAAATTTCAAGAGTCAATCAAATGTTGTTAATTGTTAAGATTTACAATACATTTTACGTAGTTTTCAATAATTTCACATTAAATAATACATATTACTACTTTTGTCTTATTTTATGTGATATTGATATATTAATTTTAAGAATCAGTCAATTTCTTTTTTTGTGTTTTTTTAATAAATATTTTAAGTTGTCAATTATCACGATTTATTATATTTTATACATAATTTGTAACGAGAGATTAATTTCAAGAATCAATCGAATTTTTTTATATGTTTTTATTTTTGAAATATTTTATGTTGTCAATTATCATGATTTATAGTATTTTTACGATAGATTCACTTCAAGAATCAGTGGAATTTTTTGTATTTTTTTCAAAACATATTTTATGTTGTCAATTATCATGATTTATAGTATTTATAAGCAATTTTTAAATATAAAAAACACAAAAAAAGACAAATAAATTAAAATGGACCCAATATATGTTATTTTTGTTGTCTCAATTTATGTGACACAAATAAAATTTGGAGAGTCATCAAAATTTTCATCTTTTTTTTAAAAAATGTTTGAAGTTATTAATTATTGTGATTAATGGTGTTAAATTGTCCAATAATATAAATTTTAAAGGTACAACCATAAAAGAAGAATGTACAACACTATCTAAGCACATATAACACTTATCATGTGCTAAGTAGTAGATATTCCCACTTATTATATATAGTAATACGTAAATTATATGATGTTATAGTTATAGTATATTAAATCTCTTTCACAAACAAGTACTTTATTTATGCATGTACACAATATAATTAAGTATAATTCACTAGACATATTAAAGAAGAGATATAAATCAATTTAATTTTATAAATTGCTACTTTTATTCAATAATAATTTCTTGACATGTACATAACTTTAAATAGACTAAGTCTTTGCTTTCTTAAAGACAAGTCAACTTTGCTACTTTTAGTTTATTTATTTTTTTAGCAATTTTTAGTTTCTTTTCTTTTCAAGTTGTATCATTCTTTCATTTTAATTTTGATAATTAGTATCCAAGTTTGTAGGTGGGTTCTTTCAACTGAGAGAGCAACGTGTAGATAAAAAATAAACGTAATCTAATTAGCAATTATCTTTCATTTCACCAATATATTGATATCGGTTGGATAAATAATTGTTGGAGTAATGAGGACAAACTTGATTTCCTAGAGAGGAAACTTTTATATTGTCTATTTTACTTAGGAAATTAAAGCTATTTTTAAAAATAAATTCGTCAAATTTTGGTCTTTATATCATTTTTTCATTTCAACATCAAAATGACACAATTTATATCTGATACTTCATAATATAATTTAACAATAATTTATTTGGTCAAATATATAGATGACAACTAATAATTTTGAATTGGACAAAGGAAATAAAAGGTACAAACAAAATTATGATTTATATAATTGTTGATCAAATTTCTATACAACTTTTACAAATCATTACTCTCATTCGGCAACAACTTTTTAATATATGCGCAAATATAAAAAGGTGGAGACTACAATTTCGTAGAAAGAAGATGAAAACCTTAAGACAAGAAAAATTTTGAAATCACATTTGACACATAACTTACGATTTATGTCATATAAAACAATGGGAACTTTTGTAAAGTTTAATACTTCATATATATATATATATATATTATAAGAATTGCATAATTGAAGTTTGTTCTAATATTCCTTTTGAGATTCGCTCAACCACAATATTTCAGTATGTCGATGTATCTCGTATTGATAATAATATTGGTTAAATAAACTTATCATTCGTCGATTTGAGCCTGCATTTTTATTTTTAATTTTTTTGCAACTTATCGCACGCTTATTAAAATATTTTCAAAGTATTTGTATAACTTCACGCAACTTAGTATGGGACACACGTGCAACGCACGTTCCAGGACTAGTTTGATCTATATACACCATATAATATTTTGATACTGTATTAAACTGACAACGTTTCGTTGATTGTAGCTCTAGCTGCACCTTTACTTATAACTTTTTTAAAAGGAAAAAGAAGAAAAAAATGAAGTTTGAAACATTGAGTAAGTTTTAATATACTTTCAAGCCTCTAAATATGCAATTATATCCCTCTATGGTTACTCCTAATACATGATATATTAAATAGTATTCAATTCCTATATATTTCATTGTTTTCATTCTTCTGAAATATTTTAATTATATAATTGAAGACTTATTCTCTCTATATGTTCCTCATAATTTAACTATGTTGCTCAAATCTTTCAAACTATATTGTCGCTTTCACTTATGGTCCTCTTAAAAAAATGATTGTGTTGCGTTTTTCTTATTTTATTCTTTATTTGTTCGCTCCATCTTAGGGTACGATGTGATGGACATCCGACTTTAAGTATTAATCTAGCGAACCCTAAACCTAGTAATAGATAGGTAAACTAGCTGAGCTATATGAGTTTAAATATAAATTTAGTCATAGTGAATTTTTTTTTAAAGTTCTCTCTATTTCTTTATAAATCTTTCTTTTCCGTATATATTTCTGTGTATTGAAAATGACTAGCAACATCCCTATTTTTAATGGTAGGAAACCAAATTAGGCCTCATTTATTTTCTCTTAATGGAGGTTTGAATCTGAATTGTCCAGACATTAGGCCATTAAGTGCATTTGTTTTTTTACTTGAAAATCTTTTAATGGGTCTAAAAAGGGTTGAATGAATCAGATCTGTGACAGAGTCTTATCTCATTCAGACACTTTTAAAGACACTTTTGTTTTCAGAAAAAAATTGTGCTCCATATTTTTCTCCTTAAAAAAAATAGTTCAGATCTCGTTCATTCCCCAACTTTATTAGTTATCTAAATTATTTCTCTTAACTTTTAATTTTTGTTCTTTCTAGTTGTTTACCAAGAATTGATAAAATTTATTTGATTAAAGTGCAAAACAACTTCATAAATATGTGTAGAAATTGGTTTATGATGTCTTTATAAAGTTGTTTAAAATCATTTGAATATATCATGTTCATTATTTATTTTAGAAAAGAGTACATGGGCAAACACATAATAGAACATAGAGATGTTTCACCTATTTATTTAAGATTAATTTATATTGAAAATTTTTTTTAAAAAAGAAGATGACTAAATCTTTTTCTAACAATTAGTTTTATTATTATAATTTATATATGTAATTCATGTAATTCCATTTTATTTGATTAAACTTAAAATATTTATTTATAATTCAACTATACGTTTATCAAAGAATCACATTCAATCCTTTCATATGCAAAAGAACAAAAGTTAAAGATTGTTTGAGTTCTACAGAGGCAGAGGCCAAACACAATAGACCAATAAAAACTGTTGAACATCAAGGAATGTTTGAGTTGAGCTTTCAAAAAAGGCATGTAATCTAGCAAGTTGTAGGATCTGACACTCTGATTTACTAGCTTAATTTCAGAAACGACGAATAGAATTATAATACCTGGACGCACGAGATTTTAATTGGAGTTTATGAAGCTGAAGAGCTGTGATTGCACGTGAGCATCCTATAACTAAGTCCCGGAAAGAGCAAGAGGGGCATCGATCAATTGGGTATTTTCCTCACCTTCCTCAATTCTCTCTAAACTATTCTTCCTCTTCTTCTCCTATCCCTAAATTCTCCTCTTTCTTCTTCTGTTACAGGTTACAAGTTTATCCTATCTATGAAGATTCCGTATTTCAGTTATTTCCATTTTATATTAGTAGTTTCTATTATGTAATAGAGTTCAGTTTTGCTTAATATAAACAAGAGAAAATTCCCCCAAAAAAGTGTTAAGAGTTTGATTTGCTTAGTTTAAATATTGAGTTTAATTAGTTCGATCATAACAGTTGGTATATGATCCTTGGTTCTGCGACCTGTGCGTGAAGATTAACAATGGACAATCCACTTAACAAACATGGCAAGATTCTAGAGAGATTGACCACTGGCGGCAGAAAACTAATGAAGCAGAGATTGGCATTAGGGGAACACTAGAATTGATCCTAGAATGATTGAACGCCATAGCAAGGAGGTCAACACCTGTACCAAATCTGAACTCTGATGAAACTGAACGTAGTGTATGCAAAGTCAATTGCAAGTGCAACATTTGTATAGGAATTGATGCTACATCTTTGCAAAGTATAATATGTTGTGTATGCAACATTGATTTTGAGTGTACAATTTGTATCAAAACTGATCTTACATCTCCAGGAAGTGCAGAAAGTTGCTTACACATCATTGATTGTGAGTGCGACATTCGTATTGGAAGTGATACATCTCTAGGAGGTGAAGACCAGAACTGCGATGAGACAGAGATAATTTGGCCTCCCGACATTCATATACTTGACGATCCACAGGTAAAACTCGATTCTCTTATCCTTGAGTGTGATGCAAGAATGAAGTCGGAAGTTGGGTAAGCTAGTACTGAGTGCTTGAGGGGTTGCACCTAGCCGTTAAGTTGGTTAGGATTTCATTTTAGAAGAATAGTTTCATATTGTCAGTTTAGTCCAATAGGTTTTAAAAGTCATTTCATGTTATTGTCAAAATTGCCCTTAATGTTTGATTGATTGGACACTTTAGGTCCAATGCTAGGCAATTACTTTTCATACTATCACCAAGGAGTGTCTTGGCTATTTATGCATTGTAATAGTTCTTTTTGCAGCTATGAAAAGAATTGTCTAGCTAAATAGAGAATAGCTTGTCCTTTACTCTTTTTTCTTTTCTCTTTCTTTCCTTTTCTTAGTTCTTTACTGTTTCATTGCTTTTCTTTATCTTAGTTGCATCATTTGGTATCAGAGCACTTTCTTGAGTTCTGTGGATACACAAAATGGTGAATGAGGTTAGAGATATCAAAGAGATGCTTGACAGAATGACAATGGAGTTAGCCAACTTCTCTGTCAGGCAGAACCAAATAGAGGAACAATATGAGAAGTTTTTTGCTGAGCTGAAGGAATCCTTAGATGCTGTAAAGAAAAATGACAAGGGAAAGAACCATGAATAGACTGAGGGAGCTGGTGAGATCTACACTCCTTTTGGCTAACCAATGGCGTGGTCTCAGAATCTCAAATAGGAGGAGCTCCAACCATGGTTACCCCTAGTGATTATCAATTGGGAATGGGGGCTTTGCCTCCGTTCTAGTCACCATTAGGGGGATATATGCATCATACTCCTGTTATGAGAGGTGGACCTGGAGGACACATGGGGGCTGGAAGCTCAACTCACTTTCAGATGCACACTGGAGGCCAAACACAAATGCCATATGGAGGGTTCCAAAGCCATCCAACCATGGGAATCCCTGGAGGAGGAGGAGCTCAACCTCCTGCCCATAGTCACTTCTTCTACTCCTTGTCCAGGTTGTCCAAAATAGAGTTTCCCAGGTTTAATGGAGTAGATCTCAGGTCGTGGATCTACAAGGTAGATCAATTTTTTTCCTTGGATGAAATACCTCCAAATTAAAAGGTGAGAGTGGATTCCTTACACTTTGATGGTCTATCCATAGAGTGGCACTTAGCATACATAAGGAGTAGGCAACACTTGCCTTATCCTACGTAGGATGAATACATGTTTGCTCTCATGGACAGATTTGGAACTGAGTTGCAAGATCCTATGGCTGAATTGAAGCTGGTCAAACAAACTGGATCAGTTAAAGACTATCAGAATGAGCTCGATAAGATCATGACCAGGCTTACAATCTTGCCAGAATATGCCATTAGCAGGTTCATTACTGGACTCAAGCCTGAGATACGCTATACTTTCAAGAACCACAGACCATTTTCACTTCCTCAAGCCTACCAGCTAGCTAGAAACACTGAAGCTCAGGTTAATGCCCAGCTTAAGATATCTAGACCATCATTTTTTGTTGGTGGTTCTCAATATAGAGGGAGTTCATACAACTCTTCTCTTAAGGGAATAGGTTCCAAAAGATATTTTGGGCAAGGTAAGAGGGAAGTTTCTCTAAATCTTAACAGGAATACTAACAGAAGGCTGACCTCTGCTGAGATGAATGAGATGAGACAAAAGGGGTTGTGTTTTTTCTGTGAGGAAAAATTCTTCCCTGGGCACAAGTGTGGAGGGTCCAAATCTTTGTATTTGCTGGAAGTGGAGAAAGAAGAAAGAAACCAGTGAAGATAAAGTGGTGGATATACCTACCCCTGAGCCAGGAAAGGAGGAAGAGCCAGATGAGGTTGGTGAGATTTTAGTCTATGCTCTACATGGCATTCCCACTTTTCACACTCTAAGAGTAGAAGAGTATTGCCAACAGAGACCCTTGTATATATTGATTGATCCAGGGAGTTCACACAACTTTATGGATGAAGGAATTGCAAGGGAACTCCAAGGAAACATTCAAGCTGTCAGAACTCATGCTATCAATGTGGCTGAAGGGCATGATAGGCAAACCAAAAAGCTGTGTAAAGCATTTTCATGGATGATGGAGAAACTAACTTACACGGATGATTTCTTACTGATACCTCTCAGATCTTGTGACATGATCTTAGGGGTACAATGGTTGCTTCCTTTGGGAGATATTAAGTTGAACTTTCAAGAGTTAACTTTAGGCTATACTTACCAAGGGCATGAATGTGTGTTGAAAGGTCATGTGGAGAAGGTGAGAACTATGGAAGCCAAAAGGTTAGAAAAAATGGCAAACGGGGGTGCCCAGTTGTTCATGATCAGAGTAGTGCCATTGGAGGAAAAAGGGAACTTGGGAGTAACCACACCCAAGGAAATTGTGTTCCTTACTCGAGAGTATCCTCAGTTGTTTGTTGAGCCAAAGGGGTTACCCCCTTCAAGAGGGCCATTTGATAATAAAATACCACTAGAGGTAAGAAGAAACCCTGTGAACTTGAGGCCATATAGATACTCATCTTTACAGAAGGATGTAATTGAGAAGTTGATAAGAGACATGATGGAGCAAGGCATTGTACAGCCAAGCTGTAGTCCTTATGCTTTACCAGTGGTTCTGGTTGGCAAAACAGATGGGAGTTGGAGGCTATGTGTGGACTATAAGGGCCTCAACAAGGTGATAATTAAAGACAAATTTCTCATTCCCATAATAGAAGAGCTATTAGAGGAATTGGCAGGTTCAAAGATCTACTCTAAAATAGATCTTAGAGCAGGTTATCATCAGATCAGGATGACCAATGAAGATATTGTCCAAACAACTTTTAGAACACATGAAGGTCACTATGAGTATTTAGTGATGCCATTTGGGTTTTCCAATGCTCCATCATCTTTTCAAAGTCTAATGAATCATGTCTTTAGAGAGCATTTAAGGAAGTTCATATTGGTGTTTTTTGATGACATTTTGGTGTTCAATCAGAATTTATCTGAACACTTGGTTCATCTTAAAACAACATTTGACTTGCTAATGAAGCACAAGTTCTGTGTGAGATAAGCCAAATGTTCATTTGGGGCTAGTAGAGTTGAATACTTAGGGCATGTAATATCTGCTGATGGGGTATCTACTGATCCTAAGAAAATTGTCGCAGTTAAGAAATGACCTAAACCCAAGAATGTGAAGGAGCTAAGGGGGTTCTTGGGATTAGCAGGGTATTACAGGAGGTTCATCAAGAATTATGGGATAATCAACAAGCCACTAACTGATTTATTAAAGAATGATGGGTTTCAATGGTCTGAAAGGGCCACTCAGGCCATGGAGGAACTGAAGGAAGCACTGGCTTCAGTCCCTGTCCTTTCCTTACCTAATAATTGTGTTGTTTTTGTTATAGAAATAGATGCTTGTGACTATGGAAATGGAGCTGTCTTAATGCAAGAGGGCCACCCTATTGCTTACCTCAACAAGGGTCTTTCCATAAGACATCAAGGGTTGTCTGTGTATGACAAAGAGCTATTAGCTCTAGTTCTAGCTATTACTATATGGGCTCAGTATTTGATAGGCAAGAAGTTCATTGTGAGGACTGATTAGAAGGCTCTGAAGTTTTTATCAAAAACTTCATACAGGTTCTCAAATGAAATGGATCGCCAAGTTGATGCAATTCCACTTTGAAATAGAGTACAAAAAAGGGAGGGAGAACAAGGTTGCAGATTCTTTGTCCAGAGTACCAACAGAAGAGGTAGCATCAATGATGTTAATTAATGGGGTCAGTGAGCTGTTAGAAAAGATCAAAAATAGCTGGGAGAGGGATCCTCTTACCAAAGCCATTCTGGCCAAGGTAGTATCACAGGAGGAAGGATACAATGAATTCACATTTGTTAATGAATAACTAAGGATGAAGGATAAGTTGGTAGTAGGAGATGAACCAACTTTGAAGAAGGAGATCCTCTTCATCTGGCATGAAAAACCTGTCAGAGGCCACTCAGGAATTGAGAACACTTACAAAAGGATCTCAAACCTTTTTTACTGGAAGGGACTGAAGGAAGATGTAACTATGTTTGTGAGGCAGTGTGCAACCTGTCAGAGGAGCAAATATGATAGTGCTTGTTGACACCCAATTTCGACCCTCCCCGATGTAAATTAATCATCGAGCTTCTTCAATTTGAAACGATTTAAAATAATAAGTTTTAGAAAATTCCAAAAAAAAGAAAAAAAAATGAAAATAGTTTGCAAGTTATTTTAAATAGTTTGTCACCTTTTATAATTTTTAGATAATATATATGTATTACATAATTATGTGTATAATTAGCATATTTTATGAATATTTGAAATTCACCTAAAAAAGTCTTAATTTTATTTGAATATTTGGTTTTAGTTTCGTTAATCAATAGTTTATATTTTTGAGTTGATTAGTTCATAATCGAATTAAATATTTTATTTCGTTAAAATAAAGAAGCTCCTTAATTAATTTATGAAAATTCGTCTTATGCAAATATAGACCAAATTCACCAACTAAATTCGATTTGGCTATAATTGACGCTTCAATTTTAATTGCAAGCCTAGCCTTTTAATGGTTTGTCTCCAACTCAATTAAAGTTGCCTAATCTACCCAACCTTCCCAGCCCAATTAATAATTTCTCATGTCCCAATTCAACTTCAAACAGCCCAAATCAACCCTGGCCCACCAATTTTTTCCAATTCCAAACCAACGGTAATACATACAGACATACATACATTCCATTCCAAACTTCCAACCATTCCCTTTTTGTTTCCCTTCCAGCAGCCCACCAATTAACCCCCGACCCGGCCCACTTTTCCTATTCCTTATTCCAAAGAAACCCAGAACAACGTATACAATTCCCAGAAGACCGACGAGACGGAGACGTCAAAATACACGGGCAACAGCTGCAAAACGACAACCAGCAGCAGCTAACGTTACTGCAAATACACGGTGTCAACTCCCTTGTCGTCTTCTCCCGCATCCCTTTCAATTCGTACTGATGTCGCAGCAACAACAAGCACGCGTATTTGCCCTTTCCTCTTCCGGAATAGGGCGAAAATCTCAGAAAAAGAGGTCTCCCTAAAATGGTGAAAGATATTTGGGGTGTTTGATTTTTGAAATGGACCCTCTTTATCCAATTTCTGGTCCTTTCCCCCCATTTTTCCGAACCCTAATCCTTGTCTATAAATACCCTTCTTATTCATTGTGAGAGGGAGAGGAGATTACAGGGGGATTTTTTTTTTTTTGAAATATTTGGAGTGAAAAATACAGAGAGAGTTTGAGCAGAAGTTTTTCAAATACATACTGAAAAATACATTTCGAAAGAAAAGAGATAATAGTTCCGGTGTTTGGTCGAATTTTGCTTGTTTTTTTTTTTTTGTTCGCGTGAGTTCATCGGAGTCGTCATTTGTGGTGGTGGAAACTCATCTCCTCCCGCTCATCCCGTCCCTGCTCGCTGCCCATCGAAAGGTAAATAACTCTTGGCCATTTTTCCTTTCTTCATACGATTCCAATGAATGTCGAATCATGAAATAGTTGTTGTTGTTGTTGAGCTGATCTTACGTGATATGTTTTGAGTCTAAGTTTTATCGTTATCTTAACCTCTTTGAAACTAGTATATGTATTTATTGATTTATTTTAAGATAATGTGTTCGCCTGTTTGAGCTGATTTGCTCTGTCATGTTTCTTCTCGAATTTCTTGGTTAGATACTACTCACTGTCTAAATTTTGTTACGGTTGGCTCGAAGTATGGTTGAAGCTTTCTGTTTGTCATCCTATCCTCTGTCCTGTTATATAGGTGTGTTTAGCTCCCTTTCGTAAATGTTTCGTTTGTCCTCTTCTGTTCTGTTCTTATTATTGTGTAAAATGTTCGATTTCCGGAGTGTCGGTTCCCATCTTGCTTATCGTGTATGATATTAACACTTTTGAGTCTATCCAATTAGTTCTACATGTTACTATTTGGGTTAGATACTCTGTGAGAAATGATCTTATGCCTGGCTGATTTTGTTCGTATTTTGAGGTATTGTCACTGCTTGCCGATATGTTCATAATGCATGTGAACATTGTCTGTTGCTTCAGTCTAGTACAAGATGTTAGCATGTCTATTTTGACCTTTAGTATATTTATCTAGGCACATATTTACTTATTTGGTTTTAGTATTAATACAGTTGACTGATTTGCTTTCCTATTGGCTAAAAGTCATATTTAGATCAACATGTCTCAGATAGATAAGTTTTTCTTTTATAAAATGTGAGATCTTGTTATTTTGCTCTTTATAGATTTCGGTTGTAGTCTCTTTTCCCCTAAATTGTTGCCTTAATTTTGGAGTTAATACCTTAAAAGATCACCTGTTTTTTTTTTAAAAAAAAATTATCTAGTAAAGTCATTGAGTTTTATTTATCAAATAAAATCACTCAACAAATTTATCATCATAAGAGGAATTTGAAATGACAAAATAATTTACTTTTTATAGCATGTAAATATGAAATAAATAAAATTTTAAAACCCATTAAAACTTTTGACGGATATATTTTTTTTTTTTACTGAGTAGGCGTTACATAAAGGAGCATAATGTTGCTGCCAATTTGATTAAACTATTATAAAAATAAAAAAGATGTCTTTAAATGATATAATTTCCTAATTTGATTAAATTATTATAAAATAAAAACGATGCCTTTTAATGATGTAATTTCCGTTTTTTATGTTGATAGATTTGAACGTGTCATTTCAATAAAACAACGACACTAATTAATTATTTATCTAATTTATATGCATATTTTATTAATACTAAAAAATAATAATAATTTTAAAGTGTATGCGGTACTTCATTTTATTTTATTTTCATACACCTATCATAATATATTGCAAAGGTTAAATGCATAATAATATTACGATACCCAGTTTACTAATTTTGTTCTGCGTTGCTTAAGCATGAGTATCTCTTCCTATAATTTTGCCCTTTTTAATAACTTTCAAAGCTGCTTGTCACTTGCCTCTCCTTCAAATTACTACTATCTTTGGGGCCACAATATTGAAATGGTTACCATAGATATAGCAGTAGCCTTAATTTTCAGCAGTTGGGATCTTATACATTAGAAATTTGGCATTCAATGATCAAATGCCATTGTGATTTACGTGTCTTTTGCCAACTTGTTTCTTTTTTTTTTTTTTTAAGCTCGGACAAGTCTCTTCTTTTGGGTCTAAAATTATTAGCTTTTAGCATCGTGGAATTAATGTTAATAACTTAGTTTCTCCACTTCTCAAATCTTTCATTGTTTGACTGCTTAGCATGATATGTCTTGATCAAGTATTTACCCTTTTTTCTAGCTGAGGATCGCGTTTGGTTGTAGTGTGACATTGTTAGCTAAGTTACTGCTAGTCGCTTGCTATATTGATAAGTCGTGCTCCTTTTTGATACATTTATTATTTAGTGATTGGTTCAGAGATATTATTGTGGGTTACTAATTCCCATTTTTGTGTTTGCATGTGAAATCTGTCCGGGTATCATGGACCCTCTCCTTGCATTTCCCTTTGGGCCGTGGAGGCCCAATTCTATTTTTTCTTTATCCGAGCCAGACTATTAAAAAATGACGAACAGGTCCCAAAGTTGAAAGATGCAACAGATCCAGAAATTGAAAGATTGGGTTTTAAAGGGCCCACTTTTTTTTAAGAAATTGTATTTTGTTACTTTGGGCCTAAGCCCCCTTTATCTTGCTTATTATTATTTTGTTAATTATTAGGACAGGTGGAAAAATCGGGTCTAAGGCCCAATGAACAATATTTTTGCTATGTTAGACTAAGACAGGTGCAGATGATTCGAATGGGCCTTCGGCCCAAAAGAAGATTAGGCCCAAGTACTGGCCCAGGCGAACAGTAAACCAGACTTGGGCCCAATTTTCCTTCTTTACTTTATTATATTTGTTTACCTGTCGATATTTGTTGTTAGTCTTAAGGTTAATAAGATTTAATTCCCCAAAAGATAGTCATTCTAAACTAGTATTCTAAATATTAACTAATTAAATACTCGTTTCCTATAATATTGAAACATAATCTATCAAAATGTTTAACTTAGATAATATCGCAATATTTCCCCTTTTTCCCTTTAAAATAAGTTTTAACTATAAAATAGTTCAATTTCGCAAATCAAGCTAAGTTAAAATTATTTTAGCCAAGTAATTAATTGTCGGATAACCACATTAGTGGATATTCTAGGTGCCTTAAAAACCTTCCTAGAATATTAATAGGAACCCCGAACCCCCCTTAAGTATTTTCAATCGGTTCCCTGTTTTAATCTATTGAAAATCAATTTTCCTGATTTTTCTCAAAAATTAAGTGGCGACTCTAAAATCAGTCAAAATATACTTTCCAAATAAAACAGTGCTGCTTATCCAGGCCTTCTCCAACCACTACAAATACCATATGTTGCTTGGGGTAGCATAAGCATGGACTTCATAGATGGGTTGCCAAGGTCTAAGGGCAAGACAACTATACTAGTTGTTGTTGATAGACTTACAAAGTATGGGCACTTCCTCAACATTAGCCATCCTTACACAGCCACTTTTGGCGCTCAACTGTACTTGGATCAAGTTTACAAACTCCATGGAATACCTGAAAACATCATCAGTGACAGGGACCTTATATTCATGAGCAAATTCTGGTAGGAACTATTTGCAATGGAAGGGGTTACATTGAGCACATCTACTTCTTATCATCCTTAAATAGATGGCCAAACAGAAGTACTCAATAGATCCCTTGAGACATATTTGAGGTGTTTTTGTGCTGATAGTCAGAAGGATTGGGCCAGCTATTTGTCCTTGGCAGAATGGTAGTATAACGCCACCTTCCACTCAACAATCCAAACAACTTCTTTTGAGGCTCTTTATGGACAACCACCACCTCTCCATATTCCTTATATTCCTGGGGACTCTGCAGAGGAGGAGATGGATAGAAGTTTGATAACTAGAGAGTTTAAGGTCGAGTTGCTCAAATTCCACATAGCCAGAGCTCAACAAAGAATGGTTTCCATGGCCAATCAACACAGAACATATATGTAGTTTGAAGAGGGAGATTGGGTGTACCTAAAGATCCAACCTTATAGGCAACTCGCTATCTCTAACCAGACCTTTTCGAAGCTGTCAGCTAAATACTATGGCCCTTACCAGATACTACGAAGGATTGGTCCAGTTACCTACAAGTTGTCTCTACCACCTCAAGTAGCCATCCATCATACATTCCATGTATCTCAATTGAAGCCTTACCTTGCTTTGCTAACAAATTTTAATCATCCTCCAACAATTGATGTGTCATTTCATAACTGTGTGCAGCCTCAGGAACTATTGGATATAAGAATGATAAAAGGGGGAACAAGGCTATTCCTCAAATTCTTATTCACTGGGAACAAATGTCAAGAGATGATGCAACCTGGGAAGACTACTCTACCATGAAGCTGAGGTTTCCTCAATTCCTTTCTTGAGGACTAGAAGGTTTTTAAGGAATAGGGAATGATGCAAGAATGAAGTCGGAAGCTGGGTAAGCTAGTACTGAGTGCTTGAGGGGTTGGACCTAGCCGTTAAGTTGGTTAGGATTTCATTTAATAATAATAGTTTCATATTGTCAGTTTAATCCAATAGGTTTTAAAAGTCATTTTATGTTATTGTCAAAATTGCCCTTAATGTTTGAGTGATTGGACACTTTAGGTCCAATGCTGGGCAATTACTTTTCATACTATCACCAAGGAGTGTCTTGGCTATTTAAGCATTGTAATAGTTCTTTTTGCAGCTATGAAATAATTGTTTAGCTAAATAGAGAATAACTTGTCCTTTACTCTTTTTCCTTTTTCCTTTCTTTCCTTTTCTTAGTTCTTTACATTTTCATTGCTTTTCTTTATCTTAGTTGCATCAGAGTGTACTCGAGAGCTTGATTTGTCCAGTGTATGCCTTAATACATTACTTGAATATGTGGAAATTAAAAAAACTAGAGTTGCTTCTACTTGTTTGATAAAATGTCCAAAACGGATCATGTCCAAGTAGTACATGTATTCGTAGGAATTAAGAGCGAGTTATCTCTTGAATTAATTGGAAATGGACTGGTTGTTCCCACATGGGATCCAGGGATAAGTCTGAAGACCCTGAAGTTAACTAGTAACACAAGTAATGTTCGAGAAATTTTGATGGATATGACTAGAATGTTTTGTTTGCATAGATCTTCTAATAACATCAATCGAATGTGGGGTACGGGATGGCAGTGGTTTATGCATTCCCCTGTTGTGCATATTGATTCTATATGTTCAGTTGCTACCATTCCAACATATAGCCATGTTTACAGTGGTATAAAAAGTCTCTCCTTACATGTAACAACATGGTCCAATAAGTGCATTATGTTATTTTGGAGCTCTACTTTGCCATTAACCTTGCATGATGACTCTAAAAGGATAGCCACAATTTATTTGTCTGTACATTATTGGTCAATTGATGAGTGTACAATTCGGAAAGTTTCTCAAAGAAGAGGTTCATTCATGGCTAGAAACTTGTCGACTGCTAGAGTAAAGGCTTCCTTGGAAGAACTACATGTGTGATAATTCTAGTTCTATCTGTCTTTCAAAAAACTCTATGCATCATTCTCTTGCTAAGCACATTGATATTAAGCATCATTTTATTTGTGATCATGTTCTTAATGGAGACATTGAAATATCTTTTATTAGCACAAAAAATTCAACTGATTGATATTTTTACGGAACCTCTTTTAGAAGAAAAATTTTGCACTCTCCAAAAATCTTTGAACATCATTGAAAATCCCTTAAATTGTTGAAGTTCTTGCGTGTATTGAATGTTTTCCTTTTTCAATTTTTTTCTCACACCTAGTATATTGGGTTTCCTTACTTTTAAGTACGTTCCTTCTGAATGTGACTCTTTATTTACGCAACTCTCTGTTTCTTTATCTTTTATGCAAACCTCCATTCTTCTAAGGCAGGAGAAATTGAATCTTTAGTACTTGTTAAGTGCACCTGTTATTAATTTAACTTAAACAGCAAGATGAATTGAAATCTGAAGAATAATTTTTATTGAACTTCAAGTTGATTAAATAAGTAGAGGGGCAGTACAACTAACACAAAAGATGGACTGCTGAAAGACTGCTAACATGCCTATAAAATAGGAACAACTATAACTAGTTAATAGGATAATGACTAAAAGAAAACTAATCTCCTAATAATCAGCTGAAGTCTCTGACCCATTCAAAGCAGATCTTGAGACACGTAGATGTCAGGCCTTGTTGTTGTGATATACATCCAGTATCTAATTAAGCTTCGATATACTCCTTCATCAACTAGTTCAGCTCCATCATCCTTTTTCAGCTTTTAATTTTGATTCATTGGAGTACTCACAATCTTGCATTCTTCCATTCTAAATCTTTTTAGAATCTCCTTCATATATTTCTTTTGACAAACAAAAACTTCATTCTGAGTTTGCTTGATCTCCATTCCCAGAAAATAAGTCATCTCGCCAAGATCAGTCATCTCAAAGACTTACATCATTTCCTCCTTGAATTCTTCAATCATCCGTGTATTATTTCCTGTCACAAGTAAATCGTCGACGTACAAAGAAATAATAATGATGTTAGAGGCAACTTACTTGACATAAAGAGTCGATTCACTTAAGCGTTTTTCAAAGCCTAAGCCTAGCAAATAATTATCTATTCGGTTGTACCAAGCTCTAGGAGCTTGATTTATTCCGTATAGAGCTTTCTTTAACAGATAAACCATATCTTCATGTCCTGGTACGCTGAACCCTTCTGGCTGCTCAACATATATTTCTTCCTGTAGTAGACCATTCAAGAAAGCAGACTTCACGTCCATTTGAAAAATCTTCCAATTTTTCTGTGCCACAATAGCCAAAAGCATCCGAAGTGTATCCAATCTGGCTACTGGGGTAAAAGTATCAGAAAAATCTACTCCCCAAACTTGGGCATAGCCTTTCACCACCAATCTAGCTTTGTGCTTGTTTACCGAACCATCTGGATTTAACTTTGTTCGAAAAATCCATTTAACTCCAATCACTTTTCTATCTTGGGGTCTTTCCACGAGCTTCCAAGTTTGGTTCTTTTCTATCATGGTCAACTCCTCCTTTATTGCATTTGTCCAATTTTGATCTATTTTTGCTTCCTCATATCCCGCAGGTTCAAAAACAACAACATTGCATCTCTCATAAATATCAGAGAGTGACCTTGTTCCCCTAATAGGCTGATCATCCACCAAGTCATCATAATCAAGTTGTGAATTATGGTTTTTAACTCGAGACTCCTCATTCCATTCCCATTGCTCATCTTCAAGGAATTGAACGTTTCTACTTACCATAATCTTGTCTGTTTGAGGTTGAATGATCCTATAAGCTTTAGAAAATAAGCTATAGCCAATGAAGATTCCCAAATCTGCCTTCTTATCTAGCTTGTCTCTCTTAACCTGTGGAACATAAGAAAAACATAGACATCTAAATATCTTGAGGTTTTTCAAAACAGGTTTGACACCATACCATGCTTCAAATGAAGTCTTTCATTCCATTGCCCACGTAGGCAGTCTATTCAGCAAGAAAACAACAGTGTTTGTTGCTTCAACCCAAAACTTCTTTGGTAGATTCTTCTCATGCGACAAGCATCTCGACATCTCCATGATTGTTCTATTTTTTCTCTCACTCACTCCATTTTGTTGTGGAGAATAAGGGACAGTAAGCTGGTGCTCAATTCCAGTTTCTTCACAAAAAGAATTAAACATATCCGAGGTATATTCAGTTCCATTATCTGACCTAATGACCTACATCTTGCTGCCACTCTGATTTTCTATCCATCTTTTGAACTTCATGAAAATTGCAGCAGCTTCGGACTTAAACTTCATAAAGTAAATCCAACACATTATTGTTAGATCATCAATGAAAATAATATAATACCTGCTGCCATTGAGTGATGAGTTCTTTGTGGACCACAAAGATCGGTGTGAATGAGTTGCAACTTTTCTGTAGCTCTCCAAGTGGAACTTTTAAATGGAAGTCTAGTATGCTTTCCAAGCACGCAAGCCTTACAACTTGAGGGGTTCTCCTCCAAGTTTGGTAAACCATTTGCCATTTTGCTCCTTTGCATAAATAATAAAGCTTTGTGATGAAAGTGCCCCAACCTTTTGTGCCACGTTTCCACTACAGTGAGCTAGCTTGGAAAAGCTATGTGTTCCTCGTTCAATGGATTCAAGGAAAAACTTTTTCCCTGCATTTTAATTCTGAATATTTCCTGACCACTAGGATCACTGATCATGCACGCTTTATCTTCAAATAATAATTTGAATCCATTTTCTAGGAGTTGCCCAACACTTAATAAATTCTTATCAATTTCAAGAACAAATAAAACTTCATAAATAAGTTTTGTACCTTTGTAACTTTCAATTGCTACAGTCCCCTTTCCTTTTGCTGGGAGGTATTCTCCATTTCCGATCCTGACTCTTGATTTAACTGATCTATCAAGTTCTCTGAAAAGCTTTTCATCACTGGTCATGTGGTTCGTACAACCACTATCAACAAGCCAACTTTCACTTGAATTTTTGCTTGCGAAACAGGTGGCCATAAATAGTTGCTCATCTTCTTGTTGGTCTGCAATCTGTGCATCAGTTGGTTGTTGTAATGTAACATCGAGCAATTTGAAATAGCTATGAATAAGCTTGTAATTGGAAATGGTCATTTTTGGAAAGAATTAAAAATCTGGAAATTTAGTTATGGAAAAAAAATGAGTTTTTGGTCAACTTCACATGATCATAACTCCTATATTAGGATGAGTTAGGTGTATTTACAGTTATGTTTGGAAATTCCTTGGAATGATCTTTCCAATGCAGCTGAGTTTGCTCGATTTCGAGTTCGTATGAGTGAGTTATGCCCTTTGGAAGTTAGGCTGTTGGCATAGGGCAGTTTAGTCCGAATTTGTAAGGGTATTTTGGTCTTTTCCCTAACCATTATTTTGGTTATATTAAGGGTCTAGACTGAGAGTTAGGGTTGTGAATGAAGAGAGAAAGAAGAGGAGAAAGAGAAGAAAAAGTAAAGTTCGTCAAGATCGTCGTAGTTTTCGTCAGGGGGGATCCCTATAAGGTATGTGAAATCATAGTGTTGGGTTGGTTCATTCCCCCACACGCCAAACTCATTTTAATTCCGAAAAGAGAAAAGATTGGTTGTGTTTGATGATTTCTTGTGGTTGTGTTGAAGTCTCTTGTTGATTTGGTACATGTTTATGGATGGAATTTTGAGTTGAATCTATTGTATATTGAGGGTTTTAATGATTATGAGTGTTTGGGGAAAGAACCTTTGTTGTTGAGAGGGTTTAGAGTTGGAGAAAATAAGGAAAAAAGTCGGATTTTCTGGGGAAAGGGTTGGGGCGTCGCGCCAGCCAGCGCGCCCCAAAAGGGACCTCGAAGTTCCCCTCTTGGGGCGGCACACCATGCAGTGCGCCCAGCAGGCCTTCTGGAATTTGAGGGCTGGCACCCCACTCCTCTCAGAGCGCCAAGGACTCCAATCCTCCTCATTCCTTCCCCACTTTTTCATACATGTTCCTTGGTAATGTACCTATGTTTTCTAGTTGATTTCAACACCCTAAGGTACATCTAAACATCAGGAACTCATCCATAAACATGAGATCATTACCCTTGAATCCGTAATCCAATTCGAGGAAAGTTAGGATCAAAGTCAAGTGAAGTTAGAGTCAAGTCTAGAAGTTAAGAAGCAACTTAAAGCAAGTCTTTAAAGTTTTTCCAAGAGTCTTTTATGAACGTTTTAACTTCGTTTTAAGGCTCAAGTTTCAAGTTAAGCCAAAAGGATAGAGTTGAGTTTATTTCTCAAAAGTTATTAGGGAACTAAGTATTCCCAAAGAAGTTTATAAATGTTTTTACATTTGAGTAAGAAAGGAACTATGTTTTTCCAAAAGAGCCTTTGCGCTAAGCTTTGAGCAATTATCTCAAACTAAAGAAAGATGTGTTTAAAACACTTATGAGCTAAAGTATTTTTGGGAGTAGTATTGAGCACCGAGTTGGGGACACGAGTTCATATTAACTTAACTTTCCATAAGAACCATGTAGCCAACATGGGATCTAATAGGTCATTCTTTTTAGATGATCACGTAAGTTAAGCTAGTGGATCCACTAAGTTAAGTAAGGTCCTATATCACAACAAGGTATAGGATGGTCCTTGGGCAATGTGAGGTAAAACGTTGTACCATCACTAGGGCATATAGTGGTGGTTGTCAGTTAAAGAATCTCCCACAAAAGTTATATTACTTTTATATAAGTAAAGTTGAGTTTGTTATTGCCTTATCTTTAACGAACTAAGTTGTTTACACTGTTTTACAAGCTTTATATATTGCATGTGTCTTATTGCTTTATATTGAGTTCGGTTATTCATGAGTTGAACAGAGCCAAGGTAAGTGCTCCTTTGTACTCTTTTCAAGCTTAAGTTGTTGTTTAGCTTTCCAACTCACATACTCATACATTCAATGTACTGATGCCAGTTGGCCTGCATCATATTGTGATGCAGACACAGGTAACCAGGATCAACATCCAGCACACCGTTGATCCAGCTAAGCACTCCAGAGTCAGTGGTGAGCCTCTTTGCATTCCGGAGGACTCAATTATTTTGTTTTTCTTAGTTTTGCTTTATTAAGATGTTGCGGGGTCTGTCCCAACATCCATCTCAGTTTTATAGAGACTTCATAGACAGTTAGTCAGTTAGTATTAAGTCTCTCATCTATGTATATATATAAATATTCTATTTTGAGACACGAGTTGCCTTTTTGGCCAGTTTTCATCAGTTAGGTGGTTTTATGACCTTTCATTGCATGAAGTTATTCTATTGGGTTAAGTTTCCGCTTAAGTAAGCCGGTACAAGGGTTCACTTGGGGCCAGCAATGGTCTTCGAGTGTCGGTCCCGCCAGGGTGTAGGCTCGGGGCGTGACTGTAATCCCTTCTCTTTGCAGATAATCTCAGCATGACCGAGCTTGTGACACTTTCGCATTTCATATCAGGTTTTCTCCAACACTTGAAGTGTGGATGATTTTTCCTCCCAATATGTTGGCAGGGAGGATATTTGCCTTCTCTGTTGTTGCTAGTTGCAGTAACATTATTTCTCGCTGTTGTTGCTTCGTAGTTTTCATGATTCTCTTTCTTTCCCCTGGCACTTGAACCGAACTGCAACTTGGCTTGCAAGGCTCCCTCAATGGACCCATCATGCCTCATCATTCTTCGTTGTTCTTGTGTCTGCAGTGCACTCAATAACTCTGCCAAGCTAAGATTAGACGGATCTTTAGTATTTTCCAATGGAGCAATAGTTGCCTCATATCTCTCAGGTAAAGTTACAAGTATTTTTTGAACTATTCTATTATCAGTAAGTTCATTTCCAAGTATCCTTACCTTATTGGCAATCCCAAGCAACCTATCAGAATAATCCTTAATGGTTTCTAATTCCTTCATACGCTGCATCTCGAATTCTCTAACTAAGTTCAGTACTTTCATTCCTCTAATTCTTTCATCTCCCTCGTACTCTTTCTTGAGGAAATCCCAAATTGCTTTGGCTGTGTTACATGTCATTATTCTACTGAAAATGGTGGCAAAAACTGCAGCAAAGAGACACGATTTAACTTTGGATTTTCCTGTCTTCTTTTCTTTGTGGGTTCTAATCTGAGCCATAGTTGGATTCCCTGGCAGAGGATGCATTTCGTAGTCTTCCTGGACAACCTCCCACAAATCACTAGCCTCCAAATAAACTTGTATTTTTACTGCCCAGGCTTGATAGTTTTCTCCATCGAAAACTGGTGGAGCCATAGCAGAAAAAGAGCCTGCATTCTCCATTGTTTTAATGGTGTTTTGCAGAGAATATTTTATGGATAAACACTCAGAAAAGAACCTCGCAAGTCTCACACAAGTCCCTTAAGAAGTAGGGCTCTGATACCAATGTTATTAATTTAACTAGAACAACAAGATGAATTGAAATCTGAAGAATAATTTTTATTGAACTTCAAGCAGATTAAATAAATAGAGGGGCAGTACAACTAACACAGAACATGGACTGCTAAAAGACTGCTAACATACCTATAAAATAGGAACAACTATAACTAGTAAATAGGATAATGACTAAAAGAAAACTAATCTCCTAATAATCAGCTGAAGTCTATGACCCATTCAAAGTAGATCTTGAGATACGTAACAACAACATTTTTTTTTACTGCAAAAAAATTGACTCTATCTTTGATATCTCTTGTTCTGGTATCATGGATCCTCCCAAAAATTGTTGGCCTTCTGAATGCGATGTCTCTTTAGAACAGGCCAAACATGAACTCGTTATTTACCCTTCTGCTACCATTCCTTCTCATCTAGGTCCCAAATATATATCTTTTGAGACTCGTGGTATTGCCCATATTGTTGCTACTACCCTCCTTCCTAGAGCTGGTTCTCACTTTATGTTCACTCAGNACATTTTTTTTTACTGCAAAAAAATTGACTCTATCTTTGATATCTCTTGTTCTGGTATCATGGATCCTCCCAAAAATTGTTGGCCTTCTGAATGCGATGTCTCTTTAGAACAGGCCAAACATGAACTCGTTATTTACCCTTCTGCTACCATTCCTTCTCATCTAGGTCCCAAATATATATCTTTTGAGACTCGTGGTATTGCCCATATTGTTGCTACTACCCTCCTTCCTAGAGCTGGTTCTCACTTTATGTTCACTCAGCGTGACACTCTGCTCACATACTGTCTTGTTTCTCGGATAAAATTTCATCTCTTCTTGTTTATCCTCTCAGCCATGGTGTATGCTATTTCTTAACCCTCCAATCTACCCTTTGGTATGCTCATAACTCACATACTGGACTTCATGTGTGTCTTGGTGACTTCCCTCCTATTTTCATCAAACAATGCTACAATTCTCGTACCTTTGTTAGCATGGGATACTCTCGTAATGATTCCTCCTGGGTTCTTAAGAATGATTCAGAAGATGTTGCTGCAAAGAATCTGAAGTCAAAAACCCTCATCTCCCACCTCTGTATCCTCTGCAAAACTTAATGCTGCTCTGGAGAATCTTGCTTTTATGAATGCAAAATTGGATGCTATGTCTATCACTTTCACTCAGGTAAGCGACCTTATGACCATGATGACTGCCATGGGGAACAGGTGGATTCTCTTAAAGATCTCCGACTTGTTGCTCACCTCAAGATAGATAATATGAAGGATGTAACTAAGAAAACAGGTGTAGATGTGGCACGCATATGCTAAGGCTATATCAGATTGTCAAAGAGGCTATCAAGATTGTGACTAAGGTTCAGACTGGCTCCAAAGCCATTTCCACCTCTCTTTCCTCCAAGTTTGAGGAGATGTCCACTGTTATTGTCACCACGCTTACCTACTTCTTGCGTCCTCGTTAATGTGTTTGCTCTTATGTTTCGAACACCTTCTGTCTGTTTTGTTTTGCTACTCTGTTTGTAATGGGTTGTGTTGCCCTTTGTAAAACTGCTGTGTATTTTCTGCTTTTGGTGGATGCTTTGTTCTTTCCTTTTTGCTGATGCCAAAGGGGGAGAATGAATACTACTTGTGTTGGTTTGATTGCTTAATGTTTGTTGCTTTAGATTTATCAATCAAGGAAGATGACAATCAGCAAGAATTCAATAAAGAGATCAAGGACAATCAAAAGGAAATCGAAGATTAGCCTTAATATTATTCTTGTAAAATAAGGATCTCCATTGCCTTCTTTTCCTAGGATCAAATCTCTTGGGTTGCTATCTCTTTAAAAGCTGCGTCTGTCAAAGAAGGTGTACAACAAGTCTGAATCATCCTACGTTATCTACTCTACTTTTAACAAGCATTGTATTACTTAGTTTCTACTGTTTAAACAAAAAAAAAGAGAAGAAAAAAATTATGTTGGTAAAGCTTTGTATCAAAAGAAAAAGATGAGTGTAGACATAGGAACTATACTCAAACTTGTACTCACTACAAAGATTCTAAAGGCTAGAAGAGAACACCCTAGCAACCTAAGCGGACCGGACGTAAGATCCACACTGGATTCCAACCAGTATAAAGACATCGTGTGTAAATCATACTTTCTGCACTTTCAAATCTGTTTATTTATTGCTGGAAACAATAGTTGACTAGTTGGGAAGCTACGACATAATCAATATCTTTGCCTGTTCTATAATCACTTTTGTTCTTTGATTTTCTTTTTTCCTTCTTTCATATTATATTATTCCATCATAAAACATCAATAGAAGAAATCACACCAACTTCTTCTTCACAAAAAATAAAATAGAAGAAGGCATGATACGAGCATGATGAAAATTGATTCAAGAAGGTGATCCATGTCTTATGAGTAAAGCATACACACAAAATGAAAAATAAAATAAAATAGGAATGTAATCTAGGAAGTTGTAGGATTGACACTCTGATTTACTAGCTTAATTTCAGCTTGAAATCATCAAGTTCTAGAAATTCATTAATCCAATCATCGCACTCGTACAAGGAATAATCGCTTGAACTTGGTAAAGCTGCCGATGGAACTTCTAGTGGTTGAGGTATGTATGCTCCTTGAAATAATTCATTGACATTCACAGATAATGTACTAGAATTGAACACTTTGGAATCCTCGTTGAAGTTCGTTGAAGTAACTAGTTGAACATCCGGAGCTTGTCGTTTTTGGGATCGGTATTTCTACATAAGATGAAAAATATTAGGAAAAATTGACAAAACCTTGATTCATAAATGTTTTTTTCATATTTGGATACCTTTAGACGGTAGGTGAGACATTCCTTAGTCAAATCCTGCACACACATCCTCTCCAACACATTTTTAGGACCAGCTAAATCAACATGGTAAGACAAATAATAAGAATTTAATAGTAAAATTGTGAACATTAAGAAAATGTCTACTTAAGATTTTCTTTAACCAACATTCTTATTTCTCTACTTCTCTCTATCGGGATAAAAATAAAGTCTTTGAACACTTACCTTTGTCTCCTAACTCGCGAACAACTTCGTCTAATTTCTTCTCAAGCTCTGTTGTCCATTTCAAATTTCGTCTTTTCTTTTCAGGTCTTTTTGTACTTATTTTCAAAAGCAAAGAATAATCCTCCTCTTTTTCTAAAGGAGCACTACATTTAACTTGTGCCTCCTCAATCGTACTTCTCATTCTCTTAGACCTTTTTGCCTCATCTTTTTCTATTAAAGAATCTATCGCTTGATCTTGATAAGTCTCGGAGCAATTCGTTATGCTTTTTCCCTTTTTGTTTTGCATTTTCCCAGGACAAGATGTGTTGTCCATTACATAAACTTGATTAGCCTTGTAGTGTTGTGAATTTTCATTTGCCTTGTTATTGTGCCACTTCACATACTTCCATACATCCTTGAGTTTCAATGATGAAATGAGCGACTTCTTAAAAATGTAGCATATCCCTTGTGTTGGTGCTTTTTTTATCATTTCGATCGTCACCTCTGGAGACATCACTAAGCCAAAAACAAAAAATCAGAACAAAATACTAATTAAATGAGGTATCTAGAATTGTGGGGAGAAGTTAGATGTTCAAATTTTTATACACCACTTTTGTAAGGAACTTATATAAATATAGAATCTGACAAAAATATATATATATAGAATCTACAACTAACACTAATGTGTTAAAGAACACAATTTTTTGATATTATTATTATAGTAGATAAAGTTCAATAATGATGTGTTATATTAACACGTTTCAATATACTTTTGAATTAATGAATAGCACACACTAAACCAAGCAAAATAATTAAGATTTTGAGGAAATGGTCTTACAAATAATTGGTTTGTCTTTGATGAGTTGAGTGACCTTGATGAATTCAAGGTAGTCCATTTCAAGCATGTTGGCATCCACCATGACCAAATCGAATTGGTCGATATGTTCCCGGAGAATGGATAGAGCTATAGTGGCTTGTTCGATCGCAGTTACTATAAACAAAAATCAAGCTCAAAAAAATATCACAAAAAATATGTATGTTGTGGGATATTTTCATAATAATCAGTGATACAACTTCCATTTCCTTTATGTTATTACACAAATAAAGGTAGTATGAACTGACTAATAATATTACATTAGAAGTATAGAAAGAAATATTTGATTGATGCTAGGTGACTAATATCATCAAGTCTTTGATAAGTTAATTAATTTAAACTTGTTGCCTAAGAATCCAACTAATTCTTTTCCAAATAAAGTACAACTCAGATAGGATGTTGATAAATTTGACGATTAAATGAATATATTTTCATAAGGTTTTATATATCGATAACCTTTTACACTTGACAATAAATTTTATTTATATATTTAAGCTACAATATGCTTGGATTGAACATTTAAACAAATGATAAAGTGTTCTTGTTTGACAATTCAAATTAAAATTTTAGAAAAATCTTATGTTCTTGAACATCAATTACATAGATTATTTAATGACATAATTTAACTAGTCACATCCATTTGTTATGTTCTCAAGCATCATAAACAAAAATTTCAACCATCAATTTATAAAAACAACAACAAATCTAACAAGCTTATTAAGCATTGTTGTAATTTATTAATCTATACCTGCACTTAGTGATATATGACTGAAACACATGTTAAAATTTACTACAAGCTTTAGTCATGTGCATCTCAATTTTTTTGCCAATAATCAAATAGTTTTCTTCTTCGAATTTCAACACTCAAATCTACCCCAAAAAAATAAATTCGATCTATATGTTTCATGTATCTTACAAAACAAACTTCAATAAGCAATTTTACAGAAATTCATTTTTTTATCTATAGACTATAAGTACAGATTTTACCTAGAAGATCCAACAAAAATTAGGGAAAAAAGCTCAGCACATATGAGAAAAAACTAAAAGAGGCATACAATTATTGTACCTTTAAAGGAATGTTCTTCAAGAATTGCTGCTATATTTGATAAAGAAGTTATATCAGGATCAACCAAGAGAATTCTGAGGCCAACATAGGCTGAAGGAACATCTACATTATAAATTATCTCACAATCCATCGCTTAGCCTATGAAGACTTTGAGAGGAACAAGAAGAAGAGATTTTTGAATTTTTGTTCTCTTTCTTTGGTTTCTCTTTTTGTTTTTTGTTTTTACCACCTTATACTAAATGAAGGATAAAATTTTGTCAATTAAATAGAGATGGAGAATATTAGATTTTCGAAATCTACCTTTGTAGCAAGTCAATAGTTAGTGTAGTCAATATTTTAGGGAGATATAATTAAGAAAGATGTAGAGAATCTACTAATTTATGTTCAAAATAATTTAGTCTTGACTATTTTCGCGATACAGACAATATCACTTAGTCCCCCCATTTCAATTTTCTAATTTTACTTTAATTTTTAGTACATTAAATTTTTTTTTGTCTCTTTCTTTATTTGACAACTCTTTAATTTTAACTTTTTACTATTTATGTTTGAAACCACAAGATTAAAGGACATTTTGGTACATTCGACACATCTTTAGTTTAAGATCACAAGATTCAAAAGTCATCTTTACTTTCTTAAATTATGTATCAAACTAAAACAGACCAACAAATTGAAATAGGGAATGTAGTTGATAATATTTCTTTAGTCATGCTAGCAAGTTCATTTCAAATAACATGTTTTTAGAAACTTTTTGGTCTCGTGTGAGATTTATATTCCAGTATAAAAAGTATAGAACTTCTAGTACTTCTAATTTATATTTTATACTATATTGGTATGTGATGTACTTAGATAAAAAGACAACACGGCCATTGAAGAATAATTCATACAACCGATCTCAAATTGCTTTAGATTAGATGTAGTAATAGTAGTAGTTGTATTGTTTTCCTAGTAGTATATCCATACTGCTAGTGACAAAGTATGAATTTTAATTGAAGTGCTCACGATTTAATATATGTACATAAATTAGTATTAATATTTGATCTATATACACCATATACTATTTTGATATTGTATTAAACTAACAACGTTTCGTTGATTGTAGCTCTAGCTGCACCTTTACTTATAACTTTTTTAAAAGGAAAAAGAAGAAAAAATTGAAGTTTGAAACATTGAGTAAATTTTAATATACTTTCAAGCCTCTAAATATGCAATTATATCCCTCTATGGTTTCTCCTAATACATGATATATTAAATAGTATTCAATTCCTATATACTTCATTGTTTTCATTCTTCTGAAATATTTTAATTATATAGTTGAAGACTTACTCTCTCTATATGTTCCTCATAATTTAACTATGTTGCTCAAATCCTTTAAACTATATTGTCGCTTTCACTTATGGTCCTCTAAAAAAAATGATTGTGTTAGATTTTTCTTATTTTATTCTTTATTTGTTCGCTCCATTTTAGGGTACGACGTGATGGACATCCGACTTCAAGTATTAATCTAGCGAACCCTAAACGTAGTAATAGATAGGTAAACTAACTGAGCTATATGAGTTAAAATAGAAATTTAGTCATAGTGAATTTTTTTTAAAGTTCTCTCTATTTCTTTATAAATCTTTCTTTTCTGTATATATTTCTGTGTATTGACAATGACTAGCAACATCCCTATGTCTAATGGTAGGAAACCAAATTAGGCCTCATTTGTTTGCTCTTAATGGAGATCTGAATCTAAATTGTCCAGACATTAGGCCATTAAGTGCGTTTGTTTTTTTCACTTGAAAATCTTTTAATGGGTCTAAAAAGGGATGAATGAATCAGATCTGTGATAGAGTCTTATCTCATTCAGACACTTTTAAAGACACTTTTGTTTTCAGAAAAAAATTGTGCTCCATATTTTTCTTCTTAAAAAAAATAGTTCAGATCTCGTTCATTCCCCAACTTTATTAGTTATCTAAATTATTTCTCTTAACTTTTAATTTTTGTTCTTTCTAGTTGTTTACCAAGAATTGATAAAATTTATTTGATTAAAGTGCAAAACAACTTCATAAATATGTGTTGAAATTGGATTATGATGTCTATATAAAGTTGTTTAAAATCATTTGAATGCATCATATTCATTATTTATTTTAGAAAATAGTACATGGGCAAACACATAATAGAACATAGAGATGTTTCACCTATTTATTTAAGATTAATTTATATTGAATATATATAAATATATTTTAAAAAGATGACTAAATCTTTTTGTAACAATTATTTTTATTATTATAATTTATATATGTAATTCATGTAATTCCATTTTATTTTATCAAACTTAAAATATTTATTTATAATTCAACTATACGTTTATCAAAGAATCACACTTTTTCTAATATTTCGTTTGTGTAATATTTAACTACCATATTATTTGAAATATAATACTTATTGTGTTTACATACTAATAAATTATTTATGTATATTCAGATGTTTGAAAACAAACGATTTTAATTCTTCAGTGTTCAGATCTACAAACAAGATCTTAGTCATTCAAATGTGCATTCAGATTCAAACGTCTTAATCTTAATTAAAAAAATGAGGCCTTAAACTAGGATTAGAAAACCTATTAATATATGAACTAACACAAACAAATCCTACTAGACGATTTCCATCTTTCTTATTGTTCCTTCATAAAACATCAGTAGAACCAAAGTAAAAGATCGTTTGAGTTCTACAAAGGCAGAGGCCAAACACAATAGATCAATAAAAACTGTTGAACGTCAAGGAATGTTTGAGTTGAGCTTTCAAAAAAGGCATGTAATCTAGCAAGTTGTAGGTTCTGACACTCTGATTTACTAGCTTAATTTCAGAAACGACGAATAGAATTATAATACCTGGACGGATGAGATTTTAATTGTAGTTTATGAAGCTGAAGGGCTGTGATTGTACGTGAGCATCCTATAACTAAGTCCTAGCAAGAGGGGCATCGATCAATTGGGTATTTTCCTCACCTTCCTCAATTCTCTCTAAACTATTCTTCCTCTTCTTTCTCCTATCCCTAAATTCTCCTCTTTCTTCTTCTGTTACAGGTTACAAGTTTATCCTATCTATGAAGATTCCGTATTTCAGTTATTTCCATTTCATATTAGTAGTTTCTATTATGTAATTGAGTTCAGTTTTGCTTAATATAAACCCGAGAAAATTCCCCAAAAAAACTGTTAAGAGTTTGATTTGCTTAATTTAAATTCTGAGTTTAATTAGTTCGATCATAACAATTGGTATATGATCCATGGTTCTGCGACCTGTGCGTGAAGATTAACAATGGACAATCCACTTAACAAACTGAACGTAGTGTATGCAAAGTCAATTGCAAGTGCAACATTTGTATCGGAATTGATGCTACATCTTTGCGAAGTATAATATGTTGTGTACAATTTGTATCAAAACTGACCTTACATCTCCAGGAAGTGCAGGAGGTTGCTTACACAACATTGATTGTGAGTGCGACATTCATATTGGAAGTGATACATCTCTAGGAGGTGAAGGCCTGAACTGCGATGAGACAGAGATAATTTGGCCTCACGATTTTCATATACTTGACGATCCACAGGTAAAACTCGATTCTCTTATCTTTGAGTGTACTCGAGAGCTTGATCTGTCCAGTGTGTGCCTTAATACATTACTTGAATATGTGGAAATTAAAAAAACTAGAGTTGCTTCTACTTGTTTGATAAAATGTCCAAAAGGGATCATGTCCAAGTAGTATATGTATTCGTAGGAATTAAGAGCAAGTTCTCTCTTGAATTAATTGGAAATGGACTGGTTGTTCCCATATGGGATCCAGGGATAAGTCTGAAGACCCTGAAGTTAACTGGTCACACAAGTAATGTTCGAGAAATTTTGATGGATATGAGTAGAATGTTTGTTTGCATAGATCTTCTGATAACATCAATCGAATGTGGGATACGGGATGGCAGTGGTTTATGCATTCCCCTGTTGTGCATATTGATTCTATATGTTCAGTTGCTACCATTCCAACATATAGCCATGTTTACAGTGGTATAAGAAGTCTCTCCTTACACGTAACAACATGGTCCAGTAAGAAGATTATGTTATTTTGGAGCTCTAGTTTGCCATTAACCTTGCATGATGACTCTAAAAGGATAGCCACAATTTATTTGTCTGTACATTATTGGTCAGTTGATGGGTGTACAATTTGGAAAGCTTCTCAAAGAAGAGGTTCAGTCATGGCTAGAAACTTGTCGACTGCTAGAGTAAAGGCTTCCTTGGAAGAACTACATGTGTGATAATTCTAGTTCTATCTGTCTTTCAAAAAACTCTATGCATCATTCTCTTGCTAAGCACATTGATATTAAGAATCATTTTATTTGTGATCATGTTCTTAATGGAGACATTGAAATATCTTTTATTAGCACAAAAAATTCAACTGATTGATATTTTTACGAAACCTCCTTTAGAAGAAAGATTTTGCACTCTCCGAAAATCTTTAAACATCATTGAAAATCCCTTAAATTGTTGAAGTTCTTGCGTGTATTGAATGTTTTCCTTTTTCAATTTTTTTTCTCACGCCTGGTATATTGGGTTTCCTTACTTTTAATTACGCTCCTTCTGAATGTGACTCTTTATTTACGCAACTCTCTGTTTCTTTATCTTTTATGAAAACCTCCATTCTTCTAAGGCAGGGGAAATTGAATCTTTAGTACTTGGTAAGCACATCTTTTTTTACTGCAAAAAAAAATTGACTCTATCTTTGATATCTCTTGTTCTGGTATCATGGATCCTCCCAAAAATTGTTGGACTTCTGAATGCGATGTCTCTTTCGAACAGGCCTATTATTCGATAAGGTTTGGAGAGAATTGCTCAATGATTACAGTGATATAAATACATAAAGCGTACTAACTAACTATGGTAATTAAATAATCAAATCCCTACAAATCAGCTAGACTACCATATATACAATATTGTGCAGTTGTAAATGATTCTGTAACACTCCCCCTCAAGCTGGAGCATAGATATTGACCATGCCCAGCTTGTTACAAAAGTAATCAACTCGAGTTTCATTTAACGCTTTTGTGAACAAATCAACTAGTTGCTGTCATGTCTTCACGTAACCAGTGGAAATCAATTTCTCCTGAATCTTCTCACGAATAAAATGACAGTCGACCTAAATATGTTTAGTTCTTTCATGATACACCGGATTTGAGGCAATATGAAAAGCAGCTTGATTATCACACCAGAGCTTAGCTGGTGTATGATGCTTTATGCCAATTTCCATTAAAAGATTATGTTTCCACATAATCTCACAAGTAGACTGTTACATAGCTTTGTACTCGGATTCTGCACTAGATCGAGATACAACACTTTGCTTCTTACTTCTCCATGAAACTAAAATCCCTCCAACAAACACTCAATAGCTTGTAGTCGATCTCCTATCAATTTTGGATCCAGCATAGTCAGCATCTGTAAAACACTCAACACGAGTATGACCTTGATTTCTATACATTATGCCAAGTCCAGGGGCTCCTTTTAAGTAACACAGAATCTGTTCCAAAGCTTCCAAATGTTTAATCGTAGGTGTGGACATAAACTGGCTAATAACACTTACTGCAAAAGCAATATCCAGATGAGTCACAGTAAGGTAGTTTAACTTCCCAACTAACCTTCTATATTTCTCTGGATCATCAAAAGGATCACTATCATCTGTCATAAGATGCACATTGGGAACCATTGGAGTACTACAAGGTTTGGCTCCCAACTTTCCAATGTCAGCAAGCAGGTCAAGAATATACTTTTTTTGAGACAGAAAAATTCCCCTCTTGTTTCTATTTACTTCTACTCCCAAAAAGTATCTTAACGGACCCAAATCTTTCATTTGAAATCTGGTATGTAAGAAAGACTTAAGGGAAGAAATCCCCGCATAATCACTTCCTGTGATGACAATGTCATCAACATATACAACAAGGAGAATAAAGCCAAATGTTGATTGCCGATAAAAGACTGAGTGATCACATTTGCTCATTTTCAACCCAAAATCTTGAACTACCTCACTAAACTTGTCAAACAAAGTTCGTGGACTTTGTTTCAAGCCATACAAAGACTTCTTCAAATGACAAACTTTCGCATACTCCCCTTGAGCAACAAAACCCAGTGGTTGCTCCATATAAACTTCCTCCTAAAGATCACCATGAAGGAATGCATTCTTGATATCTAACTGATGCAAATGCCAACTCTCAGAAGCAGCTAGAGAAATGAACAACCGAACAGAAGTGAGTTGGGCAACTGGAGAGAAGGTGTCTAAATAATCTACCCCATATATCTGCGCATACCCTTTAGCCACAAATCTAGCCTTAAGTCTTGCTACAGAACCATCTGGATTAACTTTAACTGTGAAGACCCACTTACACCCCACTGATTTCTTTCCCTTTGGTAAATCCACCAAATCCCATGTGTGATTTTCCTCTTAGGCATGTATTTCATCTAACATTGCATTAGACCATCCTAGATGGTTCAAAGACTCCTTCACTATTTTGGGTACAGAGATGGAGTCTAGAGAAGCAATCAAAGATCTAGACGTGGAGGATAAGCGGTCATAGGAAACAAAATTAGCAATAGAATATGTGGATTTGCAAGTGCGTGTACCTTTGCGAAGAGCAATAGGAAGGTCGAGATTTTCTGAAGGATCAGGTGACCGAATATATGTATGACAAGTATCATCAGTCTCTCGCCTCCTTGAATAGACTTGAACAATTGGTGGTCTTACTACCACAGATGGATCGGGTACTGAAGGTACAACATTTGGGTGGTGATCAACAGAAGGACTGAGAGCTGGAGGAACAACATCAGATTGTTTTGTCAAAACATGAGTGACTTGATAGACTAACCACTCATCTTCCTCCCCCTGACTTATAGAATTAGGAGGTGCATAGAAAAATGGTGTAGTCTCTGAAAATACTACATCAGTTGACACAAGATATTTGCCAAGTTCAGTAGAATAACACCGATACTCTTTCTGAAGGCGAGAATAACCTAGAAAAACACATTTCAATGCCTTAGTATCTAACTTGGTAACAGATGGTCAAACATCTCGAACATAACATGTGCTTCCAAACACCTTCGGTTCCACTAGAAATAGTGATTTATTAGGAAAAAGAACACTATAAGGTGTATTACCAACAAGCACAGTAGATGGCATGTGATTAATCAGAAAGCAGACTGTAGAGACTGCATCTGCCCAAAATTGTTTAGGAACCTTCATTTGGAATAAAAGTGCCCGAAATGTCTCAAGTAGATGTCTATTTTTCCTCTCAGCAACTCCATTTTGAGAGGTTGTATCAACTCATGAAGACTGGTGGAGAATACCATGCTGTCTCAAATATGATTGATACAACTCTGACATATATTATTTAGCATTGTCACTTCTTAGAGTGCGAACCGAAGCATTGAATTGGGTTTTAACTTCAGCAAAGAAGGCACAAAAGTGAGTAAACACTTCAGAGCGACTCTTCATAAAATAAATCCAAGTCATCCGAGAGAAATCATCCACAAAAGTGACAAAATACCTATGTCCCGTTTTGGAAGTGACTGGGCATGGTCCCCAAATGTCAGAATGAACTAACTCAAAAGCCGACTCAACCCGCTTATTAACCCTTGGACCTACTGAGTTGCGATGATGTTTTGCAAATCGACATGACTCGCATTCCAGTGAAGATATATTCTGAAATTGAGGACAAAGCTTCTTTAACAGAGGTAGAGAGGGATTGCCGAATCGGCAATGTGCTTCAAACGGAGACACGACACTTGAGCAGGCTACAGACTGAGGCTCCCATTCATCAAAGATATAAAGATCATCAGATACATGCCCTTTACTAATAACCTGATTTGTTGTAAGATCACAAAACAAGCAATGATCGGGAAAGAAAGATATATAACAATTAAGGTCTTGGTAACTTTGCTAACAGAAATCAAATTAAAGGCCAACTTCGGTAGACTTAATACAGATGACAAGGTAATTGATGATGTTGGTTTAACAATCCCATATCCAACGCTATTGCATGTTGATCCATCAGCTACAGTAACCAGAGAGGGTGCTTTGTGTGATTGAAAGTTAATACATTAGGATTACCTGTCATGTGATTTGTTGCACCTAAATCAATCACCCATTTATTTGATGACATGATAAGACACGACTCCGTAAAAGCATTAACTAAAGTGGGTTCCTTCACTGATTTATGATATTGAGAGATTTTAGCAAATTCTTCCGCCGAAACCGAAACCTTTTTATCATATAATGAACTTGAAGCAGTCATTTCCCCAAACTCACTATATCAAATCAGAATAATAGAGAACTTGCCAAAGCTCTCCAATCAGAATACTAAAGAAACTGCCAAAGTTTTGCACCAAAATGTTATCCCAACAACTATGTCCACGCCAGCAAGTCAGATTGTTTGAATCAACTCAAAAATAGCTCCACTGACATATAAAGGTTTAAACAGTGAAGCAGCCAACTCTCAGCTAAAGGGTTCAAACTTAAATAGACTGAAACATGCAGTTGTTCTGGAGATGGTCTAGAAAATAAAATATGAAATACCCAAATGATCCAGATGTGGAACTAATTGAACAATCCAGAATAAAACTTGAACAGCAGCAACAAAATTCAAACAGCGTTGCAGCTCAAAACAGATCAAAGCGGCGGAAAAAGAAATTCAAACTCAAATATGACCAAAAGAAATCACAGAACCTGGTTGTTGATGCTTATTCTTCAAAACTTGGGTCCAATATCGAGAAGACTACCATAAGTAGGCTGAGAATTTCAAGGCGACACCAAATCAGGTCTTCTGGCTAATTCCGGCGACGACCAACCATGAAGTTCGACATACTACACTTTCTAAACCGACAAAGCTTTGATACCATGTTATTCGATAAGGTTTGGAGAGAATAACTTGTTTATTGCTCAATGATTACAGTGATATAAATACATAAAGAGTACTAACTAACTATGGTAACTAAATAATCAAATCCCTACAAATCAGCTAGACTACCATATATACAATATTGTGCAGCTGTAAATTGATTCTGCAACAAGGCCAAACATAAACTCGTTATTTACCCTTCTGCTACCATTCCTTCTCATCTAGGTCCCAAATATCTATCTTTTGAGACTCGTGGTATTGCCCATATTGTAACTACTACCCTCCATCCTAGAGTTGGTTCTCACTCTACGTTCACTCAGCGTGACACTCTGCTCACATACTGTCTTGTTTCTCAGATAAAATTTCATCTCTTCTCGTTTATCCTTTCAGCCATGGTGTATGTTATTTCTTAACCCTCCAGTCTACCCTTTGGTATGGTCATAACTCGCATACTGGAATCTCACTTCCTGTGTCTTAGTGACTTCTCTCCTATTTTCATCAAACAATGCTACAATTCTCGTACCTTTGTTAGCATGGGATACTCTCGTAATGATTCCTCTTGGGTTCTTAAGAATGATTCAGAAGATGTTGCTGCAAAGAATCTGAAATCAAAACCCTCATCTCCCACCTCTGTATCCTCTGCAAAACTTAATGCTGCTCTGGAGAATCATTGCTTATATGAATGCAAAATTGGATGCTATGTCTATCACTTTCACTTAGGTAAGTGGCCTTATGACCATGAAGACTGCCATGGGGAACAGCCAAACAGTTGGACTCTCTTAAAGATCTCCTACTTGCTGCTCACCTCAAGATAGATAATATGAAGGATGTAACTAAGAAAACAGGTGCAGATGTGGCTCGCATATGCTAAGGCTTGATCAGATTGTCAAAGAGGATATCAAGATTGTGACTAAGGTTCAGACTCCTACTGTCTGTTTTGTTTTGCTACTCTATTTTGTAATAGGCTGTGTTGCCCTTCTTAAAACTGTTGTGTATTTTCTGCTTTTGTTGGATGCTTTCTTCTTTCCTTTTTGCTGATGACAAAGGGGGAGAATGAATACAACTGATGTTGGTTTGATTGCTTAATGTTTGTTGCTTTAGATTCATCAATCAAGGAAGATGACAATCAGCAAAAATTTAATGAAGAGATCAAGGACAATCAAAAAGGAAATCGAAGATTAGCCTTAACATTATTCTTGGAAAATAAGGATCTCCATTGCCTTCTTTTACTAGGATCAAATCTCTTGGGCTGCTATCTCTTCATATAGAAGATTCAAGTCTCAACACTTTAAAAGTTGCGTCTGTGAAAGAAGCAGGTGTACAATGAGTCTGAATCATCCTACATTATCTACTCTACTTTTAACAAGAATTGTATTACTTAGTTTCTAATGTTTAAACAAAAAAAAAGTGTAGACATAGGAACTATACTCAAACTTGTACTCACTACAAAGATTCTAAAGGCTAGAAGAGAACACCCTTGCAACCCAAGGGGACTGGACGTAAGATCCACACTGGATCCCTACCAGTATAAAGACATCGTGTGTCAATTTTACTTTCTGCACTTTCAAATCTGTTTATTTATAGCTGGAAACAATAGTTGACTAGTTGGGAAGCTACGAGATAATCAGTATCTTTGCTTGTTCTATAATAATTTTGTTCTTTGATTTTCTTTTTTCCTTCTTTCATATTATATTATTCCTTCATAAAACATCAATAGAAGAAATCACACCAACTTCTTCTTCACAAAAAATAAAAATAAAGTAGAAGAAGGCATGATGCGAGCAAAATGAAAATTGATTCAAGAAGGTGATCCATGTCTTGTGAGTAAAGCATACACACAAAATAAAAAATAAAATATTCATACAATCATTTCATATGCAAAAGAACAAAAGTTAAAGATTGTTTGAGTTCTACAATAGATCAATAAAAATTGTTGAACAACTAGGAATGTGTGAGTTGACCTTTCCAAAAGGGCATGCAATCTAGCAAGTTGTAGGATCTGACACTCTGATTTACTAGCTTAATTTCAGCTCAAAATCGTCAAGTTGTAGAAATTCATTAATCCAATCATCGCACTCGTTCAAGGAAGAATCGTTTGAACTTGGTAAAGCTACAAAAGGAACTTCTGGTGGTTGAGGTATGTCTGCTCCTTGAAATGATTCATTGACATCCGCAGAGAAGTTACTTGAATTCAACACATTGGAATGTTGTTCGTCGTTGAAGTTCGTTGAAGGAACTGGTTGAACATTCGAAGCTTGTCGTTTTTGGAATCGGTATTTCTACATTAGATGAAAAATATTAGGGAAAATTGACAAAACCTTGAATCATAAATGTTTTTTTCATACTTGGATACCTTTAGACGGTAGGTGAGACATCCCATAGTCATATCCTGCACACACATCCTCTCCAGCACATTTTTAGGACCAGCTAAATCAACATGGTAAGACAAATAATAAGAATTTAATAGTAAAATTGTGAACATTCAGAAAATGTCTACTTGAGATTTTCCTTAACCAACATTCTTATTTTTTGTACTTCTCTCTGCCGGGATAAAAACAAAGTCTTTGAACACTTACCTTTGTTTCTAGCTCGCGAACAACGTCGTCTAATTTCTTATCAAGCTCTGCTGTCCATTTCAGGTTTCGTCTTTTCTTTTCTGCTCTTTCTGTACTTATTTTCGAAAGCAAAGAATGATCCTCCTCTTTTTCTGAAGGACCACTACATTTAACTTGTGCCTCCTCATTAGTACTTCTGAATCTCTTAGACCTTTTTGCCTCATATTTTTCTATTAAAGAACCTACCTCTTGATCTTGATAAGTCTCAGAGCAATTCGCTATGCTTTTTCCCTTTCTGTCTTGCATTTTCTTAGAACAAGATGTGTTGTCCATTACATAAACTTGATTAGCGTTGTAGTGTTGTGATTTCTCATTTGCCTTTTTATTGTGCCACTTCACATGCTTCCATACATCCTTGAGTTTCAATGATGAAATGAGCGACTTCTTAAAAATGAAGCATATCCCTTGTGTTGGTGCTTCTTTTATCATTTCAATCGTCACCTCTGGAGACATCACTAAACCAAAAATAAAAAATCAAGAACAAAATATTAATTAAATGAGGTATCTAAAATTGTCGAGGAAGTTAGATGTTCAAATTTATAAACACTACTTTGTAGGGAACTTATATAAATAAAGAATTTGACCAAATATATATGTAAATAGAAACTACAAGTAACACTAATGTGTTTAGAAGTCAATCTTTTAATATTACTATAGTAGATAAAGTTTAATAATGTTGTCTTATATTAACACATTTAAATACACGTTTGAATTAATGAATAGCACACACTAAATTACGTAAAATAATTAAGATTTTGAGGAGATGATCTTACAAATAATTGGTTTGTCTTTGATGAGTTGAGTGGACTTGATGAATTCAAGGTAGTCCATTTCAAGCATGTTGGCATCCACCATGACCAAGTCGAATTGGTCGATCTGTTCCCAGAGAATGGATAAAGCTATAGTTGCTTGTTCGATCGCAGTTACTATAAACAAAAATCACGCTCAAAAAATATCACAAAAAAATATATGTATGTTGTGGATACTTTCATAATAATCAGTGATACACCTTCCCTTTCCTTTATATTATTACACAGATAAAGGTAGTATGAATTGATTAATAATATTACATTAGAAGTAAAGAAAGAAATATTTGATTGATCCTAGGTGACTAATATCATTAAAGTATTTGATAAGTTAATTAATTTAATCTTGTTGCCTAAGAATCCAACTGATTCTTTTCCAATAAAAGAACAACTTAACATTGATAAAGTTGACGATTAAGTGAATATAGTTTCATAAGGTTTGATATATCGATAACCTTTTACACTTGACAATAAATTTTATTTTGATATTTAAACTAAATATGCTTCGATTGAGCATTTAAACAAATGATTAAATGTTCTTGTTTGACAATTCAATTTAAAATTTTAGAAAAATCTTATGTTCTCGATTATTTAATGACATAAATTAACTAGTCATATCCATTTGTTATGTTCTCAAGCATCATAAACAAAAATTTCAACCATCAATTTATTAAAACAACAACAAATCTAACAATCTTATTAAGCATTGTTGTAATTTATTCATCCATATCTGCACTTAGTCATACATGACTGAAACACATGTTAAAATTTACTAAAAGTTTTAGTTATGTGCATCTCAATTTTTTTGCCAATAATAAAATAATTTTCTTCTTCAAATTTCAACACTCAAATCTACCCAAAAAAAATTAAATTTGATCCATAAGTTTCATGTATCTTATTAATGAAGCTTCAATATGCAATTTTACAGAAATTCACTTCTTTAACTATAGACTGTAAGTAGAGAATCTACCTAGAAGATCCAACAAAAATTAAGGGGGAAAGGCTCAACACATATGAGAGTAAACTAAAAGAGGCATACAATTATTGTACCTTTAAAGGAATGTTCTTCAAGAATTGCTGCTATATTTGATAAAGAAGTTGTATCAGGATCAACCAAGAGAATTCTGAAGCCAACATAGGCTGAAGGAACATCTAAATTACGAATTATCTCACAATCCATCTCTTAGCCTTTGAAGATTTGAGAGAAAAGAAGAAGAAGAATTTCTTTGGTTTCTCTTTTTTGGTTCTACCACCTTATACTAAATGAAGGACAAAATTTGGCCAATTAGTTACATATAGAGGGAGAATATTAGGTTTTGAAAATCTACATTTATAGCAAGTCAATCTACCTTTATAGCAAGTCAATAACTAGTGTAGTCAAAATCTTAGGGAGATGTAATTAAGCAAGACGTTGATAATCTACCAATTTGAGTTCAAAATAATTTAGTCTGGACTATTTTCGCGATACATACAATGTATATCACTTAGTCCCTCCGTTTCAATTTTTTAATTTTACTTTAATTTTTAGTCCATTAAAAAAAAATTGTCACTTTCTTTAGTTGGCAACTCCTTAATTCTAACTTTTTGCAAGTCATGTTTAAAATTACAAGATTAAAGGACATTTTGGTACATTCTACACATATTTAGTTTAAGATCACAAGATTCAAAAGTTTTATTTACTTTCTTAAATTTCATATCAAATTAAAACAGAAAAACAAATTGAAATGGGGAGATTAGTTGATAATATCTTTTTGGCCATGCTAGCAAGTTCACTTCAAATAACATGTTTTTAGAAATTTTTTGGTCTCGTGTGAGATTTATATACTAGTATAATAAGTATAGAACTTCTAGTACTTCTTATTTTTGTTTTACTATACTGGTATGTGATGTACTTTAATAAAAAGACAACATGGTCATTTAAGATTAAATTCATACAACCAATCTACTTTTTTACTATCTCCTCCATCGTTGTTATGTAAGAGGAAAAGAGCAAAAAACTTACTTTCACTACTAAAAAAACAGTGAATACCGACCTAAAAATTTCCGACCTCAAATGGAGGTCGGTAATTTCCGACCTCCGGAGGTCGATATTTACAAGTAGTCGGTTTTTATGCAAAATAAAGAGGGAAAACTAAATTCCGACCTCCGGAGGTCGGAATTTTTCCCGGAAAAAATGAATTACAATAAAAATACCGACCTCATGAGGTCGGTATATTTTATATTTAATTGAGAAAATAATACCGACATCAAGAGGTCGGTTTTTATTGTAATTCATTAAAAATTCCGACATCAGGAGGTCGGAATTTTTTCTCAATTAAATATTTTATAATTCCGACTTCCGAATGTCGGTAGTATGTAATTAAAATACCGACCTCATGAGGTCGGTATTTTTATTTCTTCTAATTACTATTAATTAAAGCGACATCCGGAGGTCGGTATTTTTATTTCATCTAATTACTATTAATTAAAGCGACATCCGGAGGTCGGTATTTTTATTTCATCTAATTACTTTTAAATGCGACATCCGGAGGTCGGTTTGCGGAAAGCAGAAAAACCAAATTCCGACCTCTGGAGGTCGGAAATTTTCTCGGAAAAAATGAATTACAATAAAAACCGACCTCTTGATGTCGGTATTGAAAAAATAAATAAATAACAATATTTTATTTTTTCTCAATAGATTTTGTGTAAAATAAAAAAAAAATTATAATACTAGCCTTCTTGGGGCACGTGGTGTCCAAGGAGGGTATTAGGGTTGATCCGGCGAAGATTGAGGCTATTCGTGATTGGCACAGGCCCACCTCTGTGACTGAGATTCGTAGCTTCGTCGGATTGGCAGGCTACTATAGGCGTTTTGTTGAGGGATTTTTTACTGTAGCAGCGCCTTTGACTCGGTTGACTCGCCAGGATGTTCCCTTTGTTTGGTCAGAGGAGTGTGAGGCGAGCTTTTTGAGGCTCAAGGAGTTATTGACCACCGCTCCTATATTGACTCTTCCAGTTGAGGGCGAGGGCTTCTGAAACGACCCCAAAAATGCCCGAAAATGTGCTTCGAAAACACCTAAAATTGTAATTTCCATATATCTCAAAATCCGTGCATCATTTCGGAAATTCGACTTCATATTCTTATTCAGGGGTAAAATTGAGTGGGAAATGGGTCTAACCCGAATTTTAGAACAACCGTATCAAAATTCGAAAATCGCAAAAAATGCGATTTTGAGGGTCAACTTTAAAGGGGCATATCTCTCAGCCCACAAGGAACTGGAAGGAGCTCAAACTATCAAAATTAAAGCTCTGTGAGTTAGCTTTCCAACGCAATTTGTTTCACCTCATTCCGAGTTAGGATGAAGGAGTTATGACCATTTTCGTAAAACCTGTCCGGCAGAAAATGCAAATTCCAGTAGCCGAAAACACTGTTCACCCGCCTCAATTTTTTTTCTAAGTGTTGGGACGTTTTTTTATAAAAAGGGGACATATCCATACTTAGTCATTTAACTTCAAAACATCCAAAAACTCTATCTAAACCCTCTCCAAAAACTCCACCAAGATCATCAACCAAATTCAA
>NC_064292.1:7501393-7573388 GCF_019186545.1 Solanum stenotomum | reverse complement strand
GATATGATTAATGATGCTTTTTGAATCAAGAAATATTCTTCCTCCATGTCCGGCTAGCAGTGATGGATTTGATCAGGAGGGTGATGAGAATGATAAGGAGAGTGAGGGTGATGAAGAGTAGTTGTATCTATTTGACATTTTAGACTTCTATATTTTTAGAATTGTTTAATTTGATCGTATTTTGGTTTATTTTGAAGTTGGATGAAGTTTATTTTGAAATAGTTTGTATATGTTGAAAATATTGTGTTGTTTTGATTGGATGAAGTTTATTTGGCTTTGGGTTGTTTTGGTATAAATATGCAGGTGCCAACTAAAAATTGCAGCAATTTGCTGCCTGTTTTGCAACAAAAAACCGACCTCCGGAGGTCGGAATTTCAAAAATAAAAAATAAAAATACCGACCTTCGGAGGTCGGAATTTCAACATTACAAAAATAAAAATACCGACCTCCGGAGGTCGGAATTTCAACATAACAAAAATAAAAATACCGACCTCCAATGGTCGGAATTTCAACATTACAAAAATATAAATACCGACATCCGGAGGTCGGAATTTCAACATAACAAAAATAAAAATACCGACCTCCGGAGATCGGAATTTCAACATTACAAAAATAAAAATGCCGACATCCAGAGGTCAGAATTTAAAAAAATGAATATTTCAACATAAAATAAAAACCGACCTCGAGAGGTCAGTAAATACCGACCTCCAGAGGTCGGTATTGAATAGCGACCAAGCTTTTTCCGACCTAAGCTGGGATGTTGGTTTTAGGTCGGTATTTCAAGGAATACCGACCTCCGGAGGTCGGTATTTATAGGTCGGTATTCACAGTTTTTTTAGTAGTGTTTTAGGTAGTGGCCAAAGCACTAAGAAGTGAAAATCATGCTACTCATACAATATGCTTAACACATGCAAGTCGAACCTTGGTTTTCGGAGTTCGAAAGAGAAGGGAAAGAAATGGGGTAGAGGAATTGGTCAACCAGGCTCGGCTCATGACCTGAAGATTGATTTAGATTAGATGTAGTACTAATAGTAGTAGTTGTTGTATTGTTTCCCTAGTAGTATATCCATACTGCTAGCGGCAAAGTCATGAATTTTAATTGGAGTGCTCACGATTTAATAAATGTACATAAATTAGTAGTAATATTGTATCTATATATACTGTAACATCTCGCACCTAGAAACGACTATAAAGAGTTTAAAATATGAAAATATTGATTTCTGGAAAGAATAATGAAGTCGGGAAATTTTGTCTAAGTTAAGAAAGTGAATTTTGGCCATTTTCAACGGTCATAACTCCTAGCTCAGGAGAAGTTAGGAGCATCTCTTGATATGTTTGGAAATCCCTGGGAGAGATCTTTCCAACGCCGTCAAGATTGCACGATTTCGACATCGTATGAGTGAGATATGCCTTCCGGAAGTTGGGCTGTTGGATCGAGGAAAGTTTCAATCCGGATTTAGGGAAGGGCAAAGTAGTCTTTTCCCTAATTAATTTCCAAATTCGTTTTTAGGGATTTATAGGGGTAAAAACAGAACTTAATTCAGTTTTGAAAAGTTAGAATACGCTTAGGGCTTGGAGAAGAGAGAAAGAAAGAAAGAAAGAACGAGAGAAGAAGGCAAGAATTAGCCAAGATCAAGCAAGATTTGCGAGTGGAATTCGTCGGGGGTAATCCCTATCAAGGTATGTGAGATTTCTTTTGTGTTGGGTTAGTTCACCCACACACTAACTTGTTTCAATTCAGCGAAATTGTAGTTGTTTGAATGTTAAGAAAGTGAAGTTCTTGAAGAACATTGTTGAATTCTTATGGGTTGATTGTTGAATGCCTAGTGTTGAATTGATTCATGTTTCCGGGTTGTTTTGCGAGTTAGATTGGTTGTATATTGAGGGTACAATTGATCCTAGGGGCTTGGGGAAAGTATCATGGAAGTTTGGAGGATTTAGAGATGAAAAACGGAGGAGAAAAGTAGAGAACAGCTAGGTACAGGGTTTGGGGAGTTGCGCCTCTCAGCGCCCCCCAAAATGTTCTTTGAGGCTTCGCCTTTGGCGCGTCGCCCCAACCAGAGTGCCCCACCCAGCTCTCTGAGGTTTGGGGCCTGGCGCCCCACGCCTCTCAGAGCGCCAGGGACTCCAGTTCTCCCCATTCGTTCCCCACCTTCTCGTACGTGTTCCTAAATGATGTACCTAAACTTCGTAGTCGATTCTAACATTCTAAAATACATCTAAACATCATGAAATCATCCATAAACATGAGATCATGAACCTTGAATCCATAATCCAATTCAAGGAAAGTTAAGACCAAAGTCAAGAGAAGTAAGAGTCAAGTCAAGATGAGTTCTTAGAGTTTTCCAAAAGTCTTTTCCAAATGTTTTAACTTTGTTTTAAGACTTAAAGTTCAAGTTGAGTACAGAGTAAAGAGTAAAGTTTGAAGTTCATTTCTTCAAAAGTATATGGGGACAAAGTATTCCCAAAGACATTTAAAATGTTTTCACATTTAGATAAGAACAGAAACTGAGATTTCCAAAGAGCCTTCAGGCTAGTTTTCAGAAAAGAGTAATAGCTTTCTAAATGAAGTAAGTCAGGGAACTTAGATTTCCAAGATAGCCTTTGAGCTAAGTTTTTTAGCACTAATCTCAAATCACAGAGGAAATATGTTTTAAAAACATAAGAACCAGTACATTTTTGGGAGTAGTATTGAGCACCGAATTGGGGGAGCGTTCAAAAAACTGACAGCCCCCATAGAACCATGTAGCCATCATGGGTAGAAGAGGTTCATACTTTTTAGATGATCCTTTATAAATTAGACTAGTGGATCCATTAGGCAGTTGAGGTTCTATACCTTTGGCCGGGTATAGGATGCTCTGGCAATATGAGGTTGATCGATGTATCATCACTATAGCTCTTATGTGATGGTTGTCAGTTAGAAAAACTCCCACAACAGTTATTGTATTTCTATATACATCAGTTCATTTGTATTTCTACATACATCTCAGATTTATTGTATCTTTACATACACACAGAGTTTATAGCATGTTTTAAACAACTTTTCTTTATATTGCACTTGCTTTAAATTGCTTTATATTAAATGAGTCAGTCAGGTTGAGTTGAGTGAGCCAGGTAAGTTATTCAGTTTCTTTCAGATTCCTTCTAGCCTATGTGTGGTTTAGCATTCCAACTCGCATACTCGTACATTCAATGTACTGATGCCAGTTGGTCTGCATCTTATTATGATGCAGACGCAGGTAACCAGGATCAGCATCCAGCACCTCGTTGATCCAATTGAGCAGCTCAGAGTCAGTGGTGAGCCTCCTTGCATTCCGGAGGACTCTTTTATTCACTTTCAGTCTTTCATTTATTAGGATGTTGTGGGGTTTGTTCCAACATCCATATCAGTATTTTAGAGGCTTCATAGACAGTCAGATAGTTATTAGTTCAGATGTTTTTCTTTATCTTTCAGATGTTGTTTAAGACTTAAGTGCCATTTTGGCCAACTTATTATTCTTTAAGTTATTATTTGAGATTGTTTCATTGAGTTAAGTCTTTCGCTGAGTTAAGTAAGTCAGGCCAACGGTTCGCTTGGGGCCAGAAATGGTCTCTAAGTGCTAGTCCCGCCCAGGGGGTAGGCTCGGGGCGTGACATATACCATATAATATTTTGATACAGTATTAAACTGACAATGTTTTGTTGGTTGTAGCTCTAATTGCACCTTTACTTATAACTTTTTTAAAAGGAAAAAGAAGAAAAAGTTGAAGTTTGAAACATTGAGTAAAATTTTAATTCATTTTCAAGCCTCTAAATATATAATTATCTCCCTCTGTGGTTTCTCCTAATGCATACTATATTAATAGTATTCAATTTCTATATATCTCATGGTTTTCATTCTTCTGAAATATTTGAATTATATAATCGAAGACTTACTCTCTCTATATGTACCTCACGATTTAACTATGTTGCTCGAATTCTTCAAACTATATTGTCGCGTTCATTTATGATCATCTAAAAATGTTTTTATTCTGTATTTGTTCGCTCCATTTTAGGGTGCGATGTAATTGACATCCGACTTTAAGTATTAATCGATCAAACCCTAAACCTAGTAATAGATAGATAAACTAATTGAGCTATTTGAATTTAAATAGAAATGTAATCATAGTGATTTTTAAAAAAAAAATCTTGAGTTTATAATTGAATACTAATTAGTTATGCATGAGCCTCTGTAGAGTACAGAATAAAAATATGAAAACATATGCTATTGGGGCATACCTTTGAATAATAAAAAAAAAAATAGATAATAATAAGATTGAAACTCCCACGAAAAATAGAAGTATGTGGAAGCTGGATTGTGAAAGACAACCACAAGATAAACAAAAAAGGATTCATATTAGATTTAACATTACAAAACACTACATATATTTCCGACACTTTCAAAAATAGGAATGTAAACTAGCAAGTTGTAGGATCTGACACTTTGATTTTCTAGCATAATTTCAGCTCGAAATTATCAAGTTCTAGAAATTCATTAATCCACTCATCACACTTGTTCAAGGAATAATCGTTTGAACTTGGTAAAGCTACAAAAGGAAATCTAATGGTTGAGGTATGTCTACTCCTTGAAATATTTAATTGAAATCCGCAGAGAAGTTACTTGGATTCAACACATTGGGATGACGTTCCTCGATGAAGTTCATTGATGTTCCTTCTTCACTTCAAGACAGCACTCCGATACTTCAGGAGTTGATCGTCAGGTTATTGTCTAGATTGGATAGTGCCCTTCCTCATGGTGTTCTTCTGGGGTACTTCAGGTCCTCCTATTATAGTTGGTGTTACATCTCCAGTTCATGGGCCTAATGTGGGATTTCAGACTCCTGGTTCCTCTTCAGTGACTTCTATGACACCTCCGAGATTTGTAGTTCGTTTTGCTAGTGCGGCCATGTCGGTTGCCAAATCTTTGAGAGATTTGTTAGCTTGACACCTCCCAGACAGTACGACTGGAAAGTAGGCTTATGACTTCTTGACCGAGTTCCAGGATAGGTTGTTCAACCTAGGTATCTTAGAGGCACATGGAGTGTGTTACCCCTCATTAGTTTGCGGGAGTGGCCTAGGAGTGGTGGAGATCGGTTCTTGCTTGTAGGCCCGTTGGTTCTCTTGTGATGGGTTGAGAGCAGTTTACTGAGGGTTTTTTTTGTATGCATATGTAATTCATGTCAAGCTTTTGTCTACATGATCATTGGTCAAACAGGTGACATATTTAGGTAATAACTGCCCGCCAACAGCGGGAATTCTTTCATTCTCTACCAAGCTCTAATATCATTTTGAAGGAAAATATTATAAACTCAATTGTACTTGAATCTCAATTAAAGTTCTCTCTATTTCTTTATAAATCTTTCTTTTTCTGTATATAATTCTGTGTATTGAAAATGACTAGCAAAATTACTATTTATAATGGTAGGAAACAAATTAGGTTTCATTTGTTTGCACTTAATGGAGGTCTGAATCTGAATGGTCCAGACATTAGGTCATTAAGTGCATTTGTTATTTAAAAAAATTTAAAAATCTTTTAATGGGTCTAAAAAGGTCTCAATGAATCAGATTTGTGACAAAGTCTTATTCTTATTCAGACTCTTTTAAAAACACTTTTGTTTTCAGAAAAAAAAATTGTGCTCCATATTTTTTTCTACAAAAAAAAATTTAAGTCTCGTTAATTCTCCAACTTTAATAGTTATCTAAATTATTTCTCTTGAACATTTAATTTTTGTACTTGCTAGTTGTTTACCAAGAATTGATAAAAATTATTTAATTAAAGTGCAAAACAACTTCATAAATATGTGTTAAAATTGGATTATTATGCCTTTATAAATTTGTTTAAAATCATTTGAATGTATCATATTCATTATTTATTTCAGAAAAGAGTACATGGCCAAACACATTATAGAAGGTGAACCATGTCTTATGAGTAAAGCATACATACAAAACGAAAAAAATATATTCATTCAATCCTTTCATATGCAAAAGAACAAAAGTTAAAGATTGTTTAAGTTCTACAGAGGCAGAGGCCAAACACAATAGATCAATAAAAACTATTGAACATCTAGGAATGTTTGAGTTGAGCTTTCAAAAAAGGCATGTAATTTAGCAAGTTGTAGGATCTGACACTCTGATTTACTAGCTTAATTTCAGCTCAAAATCGTCAAGTTCTAAAAATTCATTAATCCAATCATCGCACTTGTTCANTTGCATTAGTTATACATAGGTTGGAAAAGAATACCAAACAAGGTACTAGTAATACACACTGCTAATGCATGCGTTATTTTTCCTAATACACTCTACCAAACGACCCCTAAGTGCATTTGTTTTTTTTTTTTAATTTAAAAATCTTTTAATGGGTCTAAAAAGGTCTCAATGAATCAAATTTGTGACAAAGTCTTATTCTTATTCAGACTCTTTGAAACACACTTTTGTTTTCGGAAAAAAAAATTGTGCTCCATATTTTTTTCTAAAAAAAATAATTTAAATCTCATTAATTCTCCAACTTTATTAGTTATCTAAATTATTTCTCTTGAACTTTTAATTTTTGTTCTTGCTAGTTGTTTACCAAGAATTGATAAAATTATTTAATTAAAGTGCAAAACAACTTCATAAATATGTGTTAAAATTGGATTATTATGCCTTTATAAATTTGTTTAAAATCATTTGAATGTATCATATTCATTATTTATTTCAGAAAAGAGTACATGGCCAAACACATTATAGAAGGTGATCCATGTCTTATGAGTAAAGCATACAAACAAAATGAAAAAAATATATTCATTCAATCCTTTCATATGCAAAAGAACAAAAGTTAAAGATTGTTTGAGTTCTACAGAGGCAGAGGCCAAACACAATAGATCAATAAAAACTGTTGAACATCTTGGAATGTTTGAGTTGAGCTTTCAAAAAAGGCATGTAATTTAGCAAGTTGTAGGATCTGACACTCTGATTTACTAGCTTAATTTCAGCTCGAAATCGTCAAGTTCTAAAAATTCATTAATCCAATCATCGCACTCATTCAAGAAATAATCGTTTAAACTTGGTAAATTAGCTACAGAAGGAACTTCTGGTGGTTGAGGTATGTCTGCTCCTTGAAATAATTCAGGACATCCGCAGAGAAGTTACTTAAATTTAACACATTGGAATGATGTTCCTCGTTGGAAGTAACTGATTGAACAACCGGAGCTTGTCGTTTTTGGGATCGATATTTCTATATAAGATGAAAAATATTTAGAAAATTTGACAAAATTTTGAATCATAAATGTTTTTTTCATACTTGGATACCTTAAGACGGTAGGTGAGACATTCCTTAGTCAAATCCTGCACACACATCCTCTCCAACACATTTTTAGGACCAGCTAAATCAACATGGTAAGACAAATAACAAGAACTTAATAGTAAATTTCTGAACATTCAAAAAATGTCTAGTTAAGATTTTCACTTAACCAACATTCTTATTTTTTCTACTTCTCTCTGTCGGGATAAAAACAAAGTCTTTGAACACTTACCTTTGTCTCCTAACTCGCGAACAACCTCGTCTAATTTCTTCTCAAGCTCTACTGTCCATTTCAGGTTTCGTCTTTTCTTTTCTGGTCTTTCTGTACTTATTTTCGAAAGCAAAGAATGATCCTCCTCTTTTTCCGAAGGACCACTACGTTTAACTTGTGCTTCCTCTTTTGTACTTCTCATTCTCTTAGACCTTTTTGCCTCATCTTTTTCTATTAATGAATCTACCACTTGATCTTGATAAGTTTCAGAGCAATTTTCTATGCTTTTTCCCTTTTTGTCTTGCAATTTCTTAGAACAAGACGTGTTGTCCATTACATAAACTTGATTAGCCTTGTAGTGTTGTGATTTTTCATTTGCCTTGTTATTGTGCCACTTCACATGCTTCCATACATCCTTGAGTTTCATTGATGAAATGAGCGACTTCTTAAAAATAAAGCATATCCCTTGTGTTGGTGCTTCTATTATCATTTCGATTGCCACCTCTGGAGACATCACTAAGCCAAAAATAATAAATCAGAACAAAATATTAATTAAATAAGGTATCTAGAATTGTGGGGAGAAGTTAGATGTTCAAATTTATATACACCACTTTTGTAAGGAACTTATATAAATATTGAATTTGACAAATATATATATATATATATATATATATAGAAACTACAAGTAACACTAATGTGTTAAGAAGTCAATTTTTTTTATATTATTCTTATAGTGGATAAAGTTCAATAATGTTGTGTTATATTAACACGTTTAAATACACTTTTGAATTAATGAATAGCACACACTAAACCAAGCAAAATAATAAAAAATTTGAGGAAATGGTCTTACAAATAATAGGTTTGTCTTTGATGAGTTGAGTGGACTTGATGAATTCAAGGTAGTCCATTTCAAGCATGTTGGCATCCACCATGACCAAGTCGAATTGGTTGATATGTTCTCGGAGAATGGATAGAGCTATAGTTGCTTGTTCGATCGCAGTTACTATAAACAAAAATCAAGCTCAGAAAATATCACAAAAAATATGTATGTTGTGGGATATTTTCATAATAATCAGTGATACACCTTCCATTTCCTTTATGTTATTACACAGATAAAGGTAGTATTAACTGACTAATAATATTACATTAGAAGTATAGAAAGAAATATTTGATTGATGCTAGGTGACTAATATCATTCAAGTCTTTGATAAGTTAATTAATTTAATCTTGTTGCCTAACAATCCAACTGATTCTTTTCCAATTAAAGTACAATTCAGCTAGGATGTTGATAAATTTGACGATTAAATGAATATATTTTTCATATGGTCTGATATATTGATAACCTTTTACACTTGACAATAAATTTTATTTAGATATTTAAAACACAATATGCTTTGATTGAACATTTAAACAAATGATAAAGTGTTTTTGTTAGACAATTCAAATTAAAAAATTTAGAAAAATCTTATGTCTCAAACATCCATTACATAGATTATTTAATGACATAATTTAAGTAGTCACATCCATTTGTTATGTTCTCAAGCATCATAAACAAAAATTTCAACCATTAATTTATTAAAACAACAACAAATCTAACAAGCTTATTAAGAACTGTTGTAATTTATTCACCTATATCTGCACTTAGTCATACATGACTGAAACACATATTAAAATTTACTAAAAGTTTTAGTCATGTGCATCTCTTCTTCTTCTTTTGCCAATAATAAAATAATTTTCTTCTTCGAATTTAAACACTCAAATCTACCCAAAAAAAAAATTAACTTTGATCTATAAATTTCATGTATCTTACAAAACAAACTCCAGTAAGCAATTTTACATAAATTCACTTCTTTAACTATAGACTATAAGTACAGATTTACCTAGAAGATCCAACAAAAATTAGGGGGAAAAGGCTCTAATACATATGAGAGAAAACTAAAAGAGATATAAAATTATTGTACCTTTAAAGGAATGTTCTTCAAGAATTGTTGTTATATTTGATAAAGAAGTTGTATCAGGATCAACCAAGAGAATTCTGAGGCCAACATAAGCCAAAGGAACATCTACATTACGAATTATCTCACAATCCATCTTTTAGCCTTTGAACATTTTGAGAGAGAAAAAAAGAAGATGAGGGGATTTTTGAATTTTTGTTCTCTTTCTTTGGTTTCTCTTTTTTGGTTTTACCACCTTATTCTAAATGAAGGATAAAATTTGGCCAAATAATTAAATATAGAGGGGGAATATCATATTTTGAAAATCTACCTTTATAACAAGTCAATAACTAGTGTAGTCAATATCTTATGGAGGTGTAATTAAGCAAGAAGTTGATAATCTACCAATTTGTGTTTAAAATAAATTAGTCTTGACTATTTTCGCAATACAGGCAATATCACTTTGTCCCTATGTTTCAATTTTCTAATTTTAATTTTTAGTCCATTCAAATTTTTTTGTCACTTTCTAAATTTGACAACTCTTTAATTCTAACTTTTTACAAGTCATGTTTAAGATCACAAGATTAAAGGACATTTTGGTACATTCTACACATATTAGTTTAAGATCACAATATTCAAAAGTTTTTTTAGTTTCTTAAATTCCGTATCAAATTAAAACCGATAAACAAATTGAAATGAAAAGAGTAGTTGATAATATTGTTTTAGTCATGCTAGAAAGTTCACTTCAAATTACATGTTTTAGAAACTTTGTTGGTCTCGTGTGAGATTTATATGCTAGTATACAAAGTATAGAACTTCGAGCTAGTACTTCTAACTTTTATTTTATACTATATTAATATGTGATGTACTTGAATAAAAAGAAAACATGGTCATTGATGATTAATTCATACCGTCGATCTCAAATTGCTTTAGATTAGATGTAGTAATAGTACGTAGTTGTCGTTGTATTGTTTTCCTTGTAGTATATCCATACTGCTAGTGGCAAAGTCATGAATTTTAATTGGAGTGCTCACAGTTTAATATATGTGTATAAATTAGTAATAGTATTTGATCTATATACACTATATAATATTTCGATACAATATTAAACTGACAATATTTCGGTAGTTGTAGCTCTAGTTTCACATTTACTTATTACTTTTTTGAAAGGAAAAGGGAAAATGTACAAGTACCCCCATAGACTATTACCGAAATCCCAGAGACACCTTAACTAAATCAAGGTCCTATTATGTCACGCCCCAAACTAAAGAAGGCGTGATTGGCACTCGACACCTTATGCAATCGAGTTAGCCACTGAAACATACCAACTGACTCAACTGAGGGCCTAGAAGGTTGGGCAACATAACATCTAGAATACTACAACTGGACCCTTAATGTCATAACTTGAATATCGATAAGTCATATAGACGAAGGTAGACAAGACAAAGATAAAAAGGTACTAGCTAGCCGACAAGGCTGCAAATGAAAATATATATACACACACATACATATCTAGACATGCTAAGCCTATGTGGCTGGAAGCTGCAGAAAGAAACCCAGAATAATGTGTCCACAATTGCCTCTATGAGTGACATAAGCACTGGTCGGAACAAGGCCCCAATTATACCCAAACCGTACAATAAAAGTAACATCCTATGGAAGCTCCAGGAAGAAGTGGAGCTTACTAACTCACAGCTGAACCCCAAATCCTAGCCGAGGGGTCAATTAGAATTCCTACCTGGACCTGCACACACGAAACAAAAATACGTTCCCAGGCAACGGGACGTCAGTACGAATAAAAATGTACTGGTATGTAAGGCAGAAAATAGAATAATAAATAGTTGCTTTAAAAGGGTAATAAAGATACCACCTGAAACAGAAACTCTGATAGCCTCCATGGCTGACATCCTACCTTATATAATTTAAATATGCATGGTATGCTCGCATAATCGTATGTCGTGAATACATATATATAGATGCAAATGCATGTCATACCCAACCAAGTGCTAGCAATGGTGGTGCCTTCCGGTAGCGAACCGGGATCATATTCACCAACTTGTGGCCATATGTGTCTCATACGTTTAAATATAGGCAATAGGCCCCATACCTTCCGATTATAGCTTGGAAGTAGAATGCATAGCATGTAATGTCATGGATCCGTAATGCATTTGTTACCTGAATCATGTTGCCAATCTTGGCTCATTGGTACTCTTGTCCTCATAATCTCGTAATCACTTTCGTATCACATGTAAATATCTCGTGAAACTTATATACTTGTAGATTAAATTGGAACAATTAACTTGGATTTATAAAGGCAACTTAAACTTGAGGATGTTCATAAAGAGCTTAAAGTTCTTCACTTAGTATCTATATATGTTTCCTTAGTGGTTTGTAAAAGAAAGTATTTCAGAAAAACCCGTACTTTAGTAGTTTAAAACTACAATTTATATTTAAGGGAGATCGACGTTTTATTTTAAAGTTTTCAAAAATATAAATTAGCGAGGAAGGAGGACTGATTTTAAATTCATATTGTTCATCTCTAATCTTTTGAAGTTACCACACCTAAAGAAGAATAAGAATATGTACACATGGACATATAGTCAAGAGAATCAACAAAATGACATAATGACGCCAAATACCCTATCTAACCGAACAAGTGGAATAGCAGCATAATGGAGTCACAAAAATACACCAGCTGCAATATCAATGCCTTTCACCAAAGGTCTTTCTAGTAATAGAGTAGTAAAACAATATTTGACGATTTAGGATTCCAAAATTTGTGCTCAAAGAAAGTACAGTGCTTAGCCTTAACATACCTTGATTTTGGGTCTTGTTGTATCAATATGGATTGTACCCCTTCCTTACAGTATGTAGTCTACAGAAAATCATGTCACACAACCATTACAGGTAGAATATTAACACGTCAGGGTCAAAGTAGCAATTTAGAGCTCACTAGCAGAGTAACTAGCTAGCCAGACCATTTTTAAATGTATGCTTCATTACCTTCTCTTCTCCAAATTACAACCATAAATTAATGACATAACATAAATTTTTGCAGCAGCTATTAACAAGTGGAGGCCTAGGCAATAGTCAACAAAAACCAAATAGAGTATGCATGCACAACAATTAAAACTTCGAGTATCGCCACACCCCTCTTTTCCAACCCAAAATAACCCTAACCAAATCCTAACCACGAGTCTTCAAACCATTTAAGCCATAAAAAAATATGAAACAATACAGTCCTATAATTGTTCAACATAACCATAATAACTTGAACTCACTGCTTCCAATCTTCATCCTATACGTTCGTCCAATAATTATGTTTGTAGTCATGTCTTTCTCTTCATATGCAATAAGAGCTTAAAAGGAAAAAAACTTTGCTTAAACTTGATGGAACTTGCAGTAAATTAACATGTCTTGTCAATAACAAACAGTCTCCTTAAACGCAAGACGTTGAACCATGAAGAAACAATTTAAAAATTGCAATGCAATAATAGAACCAACGTTACACTAATTTATGTTACAATTAAATATCCATCTATACTTCTTCTTCTCTTCCAAACTCATATCAAAAAGAACCACACACATACAAAGCATTTCCAAAAAAATTCCAGCAACAACAATATCAGAAAATACTTCAAAACAGCCCAACATCGCGTAACTGTGCAAATATGATTTTTTTCCGGCCGTCTACTCGTGTTCTTGCTTATATAGCATAGGTATAACTTGGACTCACTCAATAAAATGAAGGGTGAGAATTATTACCTCCAAACAGCAGCAACACCACATAAAAAATGAGACTCCTTCACCATGAAGAATCCTTCAAATCACAACCAACGAGGAGGAAAGAAGTAACACAATCTCTATGAATGTTCCGAGGGTGAAACCACGTTGAAATGTTGTAAATCTTTGCTTGGATGAAAGGGGAACCTTTACAGAGGATTTAGGATTGTTTTCTTCTTATTTTGGTCGAAAAAAATGAGACAAAACGAAGGGAAATCTGATATTATAAAGCTAAACTGACATAGGGGCTAGGGGTCCACCTTCACGTGCCTGCTTGTGCAGTCTCTAAAGTCTGAATATCTCTCAATTTTAAAGTCGTATGAACAAATGGTTTAGTGTGTTGGAAAGTAGACTCGTACACCTTCGATTTCATATAATGGGGTTATTCTAAAGCTTTATAGATTGGGAGAAAAGCTCCGATACATTTAACCCAATTTTCAGAAAATTTATCAAAGAAACTTACTCTAACTTTTGCCGACATTTTATTTCTCAACTTGCTTGACTTCAAAACTTAACTTACGATCATTGGGGGACTATATCACCTTATAAAACATCCTTATTAGCATATAAGACAATCTTTGTCTTATCCCCAAAGGTAACGGTTAACTTAAACGTTCCGAACGGGCGGGGTTGTTANGATCTATAAATTTCATGTATCTTACAAAACAAACTCCAGTAAGCAATTTTACATAAATTCACTTCTTTAACTATAGACTATAAGTACAGATTTACCTAGAAGATCCAACAAAAATTAGGGGGAAAAGGCTCTAATACATATGAGAGAAAACTAAAAGAGATATAAAATTATTGTACCTTTAAAGGAATGTTCTTCAAGAATTGTTGTTATATTTGATAAAGAAGTTGTATCAGGATCAACCAAGAGAATTCTGAGGCCAACATAAGCCAAAGGAACATCTACATTACGAATTATCTCACAATCCATCTTTTAGCCTTTGAACATTTTGAGAGAGAAAAAAAGAAGATGAGGGGATTTTTGAATTTTTGTTCTCTTTCTTTGGTTTCTCTTTTTTGGTTTTACCACCTTATTCTAAATGAAGGATAAAATTTGGCCAAATAGTTAAATATAGAGGGGGAATATCATATTTTGAAAATCTACCTTTATAACAAGTCAATAACTAGTGTAGTCAATATCTTATGGAGGTGTAATTAAGCAAGAAGTTGATAATCTACCAATTTGTGTTTAAAATAAATTAGTCTTGACTATTTTCGCAATACAGGCAATATCACTTTGTCCCTATGTTTCAATTTTCTAATTTTAATTTTTAGTCCATTCAAATTTTTTTGTCACTTTCTAAATTTGACAACTCTTTAATTCTAACTTTTTACAAGTCATGTTTAAGATCACAAGATTAAAGGACATTTTGGTACATTCTACACATATTAGTTTAAGATCACAATATTCAAAAGTTTTTTTAGTTTCTTAAATTCCGTATCAAATTAAAACCGATAAACAAATTGAAATGAAAAGAGTAGTTGATAATATTGTTTTAGTCATGCTAGAAAGTTCACTTCAAATTACATGTTTTAGAAACTTTGTTGGTCTCGTGTGAGATTTATATGCTAGTATACAAAGTATAGAACTTCGAGCTAGTACTTCTAACTTTTATTTTATACTATATTAATATGTGATGTACTTGAATAAAAAGAAAACATGGTCATTGATGATTAATTCATACCGTCGATCTCAAATTGCTTTAGATTAGATGTAGTAATAGTACGTAGTTGTCGTTGTATTGTTTTCCTTGTAGTATATCCATACTGCTAGTGGCAAAGTCATGAATTTTAATTGGAGTGCTCACAGTTTAATATATGTGTATAAATTAGTAATAGTATTTGATCTATATACACTATATAATATTTCGATTCAATATTAAACTGACAATATTTCGGTGGTTGTAGCTCTAGTTTCACATTTACTTATTACTTTTTTAAAAGGAAAAGGGAAAATGTACAAGTACCCCCATACACTATTATCGAAATCCCAGAGACACCTTAACTAAACCAAGGTCCTACTATGTCACGCCCCAAACTAAAGAAGGCGTGATTGGCACTCGACACCTTATGCAATCGAGTTAGCCACTGAAACATACCAACTGACTCAACTGAGGGCCTAGAAGGTTGGGCAACATAACATCTAGAATACTACGACTGGACCCTTAATGTCATAACCTGAATATCGATAAGTCATATAGACGAAGGTAGACAAGCCAAAGATAATAAGGTACTAGCTAGCCGACAAGGCTGCAAATGAAAATATATATACACACACATACATATCTATACATGCTAAGCCTATGTGGCTGGAAGCTGCAGAAAGAAACCCAGAATAATGTGTCCACAATAGCCTCTATGAGTGACATAAGCACTAGTCGGAACAAGGCCCCAATTATACCCAAACTGTACAATAAAAGTAACATCATATGGAAGCTCCAGGAAGAAGTGGAGCTTACTAACTCACAGCTGAACCCCGAATCCTAGCCGGGGGGTCAATTAGAATCCCTACCTGGACCTGTACGCATGAAACAAAAATACGTCCCCAGGCAATGCGACGTCAGTACGAATAAAAATGTACTGGTATGTAAGGCAAAAAATAGAATAATAAATAGTTGCTATAAAAGGGTAATAAAGATACCACCTGAAACAGAAACTCTGATAGCCTCCATGGCTAACATCCTACCTTATATAATTTAAATATGCATGGTATGCTCGCATAATTGTATGTCGTGAATACATATATATAGATGCAAATGCATGTCATACCCAACAAAGTGCTAGAATGGTGGTGCCTTCCGGTAGCGAACCGAGATCATATTCGCCAACTTGTGTCCATATGTGTCTCATACGTATAAATATAGGCAATAGGCCCCATACCTTCCGATTATAGCTCGGAAGTAGAATGCATAGCATGTAATGTCATGGATCCGTAATGCATTTGTTACCTGAATCATGTTGCCAATCTTGGCTCATTGGTACTCTGGTCCTCATAATCTCGTAATCACTTTCGTATCACATGTAAATATCTCATGAAACTTATATACTTGTAGATTAAACTGGAACACTTAACTTGGATTTATAAAGGCAACTTAAACTTGAGGATGTTCATTAAGAGCTTAAAGTTCTTCACTTAGTATCTATATATGTTTCCTTAGTGGTTTGTAAAAGAAAGTATTTCAGAAAAACCCATACTTTAGTAGTTTAAACCTACAATTTATATTTAAGGGAGATCGACGTTTTATTTTAAAGTTTTCAAAAATATAAATTAGCGAGGAAGGAGGACTGATTTCAAATTCATATTGTTCATCTCTAATCTTTTTAAGTTACTACACCTAAAGAAGAATAAGAATCTGTACACATGGACATATAGTCAAGAGAATCAACAAAATGGCATAATGACGCCAAATACTCTATCTAACCGAACGAGTTGAATAGCAACATAATGGAGTCACAAAAATACACCAGCTGCAATATCAATGCCTTTCACCAAAGGTCTTTCTAGTAATAGAGTAGTAAAACAATATTTGACGATTTAGGATTCCAAAATTTGTGCTCAAAGGAAGTACAGTGCTTAGCCTTAACATACCTCGATTTTAGGTCTTGTTATATCAATATGGATTGTACCCCTTCCTTACAGTATGTAGTCTAAAGAAAATCATGTCACACAACCATTACAGGTAGAATATTAAGACATCAGGGTCAAAGTAGCAATTTAGAGCTCACTAGCAGAGTAATTAGCTAGCCAGACCATTTTTAAATGTATGCTTCATTACCTTCTCTTCTCCAAATTACAACCTTAAATTAATGACATAACATAAATTTTTGCAGCAGCTATTAACAAGTGGAGGCCTACGCAATAGTCAACAAAAACCAAATAGAGTATGCATGCACAACAATTAAAACTCAGCGTATCGCCACACCCCTCTTTTCCAACCCAAAATAACCCTAACCAAATCCTAACCATGAGTCTTCAAACCATTTAAGCCATAAAAAAAATATGTACAATACAATCCTATAATTGTTCAACATAACCATAATAACTTGAACTCACTGCTTCCAATCATCATCCTATACGTTCGTCCACTAATTACATTTGTAGTCATGTCTTTCTCTTCATATGCAATAAGAGCTTAAAAGGACAAAACCTTTGCTTAAACTTGATGGAACTTGCAGTACATTAACATGTCTTATCAATAACAAACAGTCTCCTTAAACGCAAGACGTTGAACCATGAAGAAACAATTTAAAAATTGCAATGCAATAGTAGAACCAATGTTACACTAATTTATGTTACAATTAAATATACATCTATACTTCTTCTTCTCTTCCAAACTCATATCAAAAAGAACCACACACATACAAAGCATTTCCAAAAAAATTCCAGCAACAATAATATCAGAAAATACTTCAAAACAGCCCAACATCACGTAACTGTCCAAATACGATTTTTTTCCAGCCGTCTACTCATGTTCTTGCTTATATAGCATAGGTATAACTTGGACTCACTCAATAAAATGAAGGGTGAAAATTATTACCTCCAAACAGCAGCAACACCACATAAAAAACGAGACACCTTCACCATGAAGAATCCTTCAAATCACAACCAAAGAGGAGGAAAGAAGTAACACAATCTCTATGAACGTTCTGAGGGTGAAACCACGTTGAAATGTTGTAAATCTTTGCTTGGATGATAGGGGAACCTTTTCAGAGGATTTAGGACTGTTTTCTTCTTATTTTGGTCGAAAAAAATTAGATAAAACGAAGGGAAATCTGATATTATAAAGCTAAACCGACATAGGGGCTAGGGGTCCACCTTCACGTGCCTGCTTGTGCAGTCTCACTAAAGTCTGAATATCTCTCAATTCTGAAGTCGTATGAACAAATGGTTTAGTGTGTTGGAAAGTAGACTCGTACGCCTTTGATTTCATATAATGGGGCTATTCTAAAGCTTTATAGATTGGGAGAAAATCTCCGATACATTTAACCCAATTTTCAGAAAATTTATCAAAGAAACTTACTCTAACTTTTGCCGACATTTTATTTCTCAACTTGCTTGACTTCAAAACTTAACTTACGATCATTGGGGGACTATATCACCTTATAAAACATCCTTATTAGCATATAAGACAATCTTTGTCTTATCCCCAAAGGTAACGGTTAACTTAAACGTTCCGAACGGGCGGGGTTGTTAGAATAGATATTCTTTAACTCGGACTTGTTTAAGGACATCCTTGACCTATAACGTTAGTCTAATTCTTTGGTTTTTTACCTCCCCTTTGCAAACTTATTCTCCTGAAATGATACACCAAGTCATATAAGCCTCATACACTCATGCAATGATACACATATTATGCGAAAGAACCACGGGGTCTCACATATTACCCCCCTAACCCATTTTTTTTTGTAATTTTGTACACCTTTTCGGCTTACGTGGCATCCAAATATCTCCCACGCACTTGAACTGCATGGAGTCGCGGAATGTGCCACATAAGCCAAAAGGTGTACAAAATTATATAAAAAATGAGTTCGGGGGTTAATAGGATCTTAGTTTAGTTAAGGTGTGTCTCTGGGAGGTACTTATGTCATATCCCAAAGGAAAAAGAAGAAAAAGTTGAAGATTGAAACATTGAGTAAAATTTTAATTCACTTTCAAGCCTCTAAATATGAAGTTATCTCCCTCTATGGTTTCTTTTAATATACATGCTAGATTAAATAGTATTCAATTCCTTTATATCTCATAGTTTTCATTCTTCTGAAATATTTAATTATATAGTTGAAGACTTACTTTCTCTATACGGACCTCACAATTTAACTATGTTGCTCGAATCCTTCAAACTATATACTGTCGCGTTCACATAAGATCCTCTAAAAAAATGATTGCCTTAAATTTTTCTTATTTTATTCTTTATTTGTTTGCTCCATTTTAGGGTGTGACGTGATTGACATCCGACTTTAAGTATTAATCTAGTGAACCCTAAACTTAGTAATAGATAGGTAAACTAATTGAGCTATTTGAATTTAAATAGAAATTTTGTCATTTTTTTGAAATTTCTTGAGTTTGTACTGCATTTACTTCGGTCTGGTGTTCCCCCAAGGTCACATTTCTGAAATGCGTGTTCATCATATTTTGCATGAAAGAAATTTGGGCAGTCAGTATAGTTACCGCATCAACTTCCAATATCCTGACAGTCTTTTGTACCATAAGTCTCAGAACTTCACTTTTCAATTTTGCGGTTTTCCCAAATGGAAAGAATCTGATCAAAAACATTCGAGAAAGATCATCCCAAGTTGTGATTGAGTTTGTTGGCTCTGATGACAACCACTGCCTTTCTTCTCCCATGGTGAAAATGGTAACAAAGTCAGCCTCACATAGTCAGAAGCTACCCAGTTGGAATATATGTGTCACTGATTTCGAAGAAATTCTGGATATGCACTTGAGGATCTTCATTAGGGAGTCTAGTGCATTGCCCAGTAGTGTGTATCAGTTGCACTATGTTCTATTTAAGCTCGAATCTACCCCTAAGCGGTGGCTTCCGTATGCTGGAAGTAACATTGGTGGTGAGTGGGATTGTCATGTAACAAACTATCATTGATGTCATCTCTACTAGTGCTTTGTCTTCAACCAGTTTAACCTGAGGAAAAGGGTACTGCAGAGCCGCTTTCCATCTCTGGTACGATAAGTATTGTTCAGACTCTACAAACGGCTCCATAAGTTATTCGTCATTATCTAGTGTAACTTTCTGAGTTGCCTGAAAAAGAAAAAAAAAACTAAGATCAAGTTATCAACACTTAACACTGAAAATATATAGATTAAGAAAAATTATATATGGACTAACTCTAAAGTCCCCGGTAGTGGCATCAAAAACTTATTGCTACCAAATGTACAATGTAATGTCTCATTTCTTGAGAAATTGTTTTTATTTGTGAAATGACCATTTTGTTGAAAAAATGATTCTAATATCTCAAAAAGAAATATTCATAATATTGTCTAGGTGCATCTTTCATATCTTGTTTATGAGTATTAAATATATAGTTATTGTGATTGAATGCCTAGCCTTGATTAGCCATAATTCCATAATATTTTCCACCATTGAAAGCCATATTTTGGCAGTTGACTTACAGGTTTAAACACTCTCATTATTATCTTTTATGACCCATTAATCCTCTTATTATTGTCTTGAATTTACTGCAAACATTTGGGAGAATGATCTTATCTCATTTCCTATAAATAATTTGCTTCATGTAAAGGAAGGAAGAAAGGGAGAAGTTGAAGAGAGATTTTCCTTTCAACTTTGTCCATGTTTCATGTGCTGGATTTTCTTTCTATTGTGTATCTTTGTTAGTTTCTGGCTCCTGGTTTTGTACTAGAAGAGCTTGTTGAATCTTGGGGGATACACATATATAGGGTGAAATATCCTTAAGGACAATGTCTATCGACAACACCTCAAGCTATGAGAATTTCCTATAAGTGTTATTGGTGAAGTACAAGCTTTGGTGAATTCGGTACAAGTGTTCGTAATGAAGGTATTTTCCGTAAGAATTACAACACATTTTACCCTTCTCCTTAGAGTTTTCATGCTTAGTTTGTGTTGCGAGAATGGTACGTGTGGTCCCTAATGCGATCGGGTGAGATTTTGAGCCTTTTGATTTTAATTATTTTGATATAGTTGACTTTGGTCAATATTTTGGGATTTGAGCATCAAATGGTGATTTTGTCAGTTCCATTGCATCAGGAACATCGAGTTTGGTCTAGTCTGCTACTTTCAAGTTTCAAACGATGAGACGAGCACAATTGTCCTTGTAATGAAAATGCTTTTCTCTGAAACTCAGACTTTTGATAAGAGAATAACAGTGCTTGCACAAATATTTGAAATGCAAGAGTTTATTCCACATGCAACCTCAATAGAATATCAACTACTAGTCTTCTGGTAAAACACAATGATTATTTAACTCCATTTCTCATAACGTCTCTTGTTATTAGATACAAATCTGACATATCTTTTCTTGTCATTATATCAATACATGATATGTCATCTCTTGCCATCATATCCATATAGGATATTTCATGCAAAGAGTGGTAATACTGATAATTTCTTATAGGCAATTGTTGCACCATATGTCCTTGTGATGATAAATTATACTGATCATGATACTAACAGACTACTTTTCATTTAGCTCATTAGTCAATATATAGTTATCATCATCCTTCACTAGCAATTTCATAAAAGAAAAATTTGATGTCACAGACCTTAATATTCTTTGTATGTTCTATCTCTCTTCATAAACTTATTTTCCTTTTCTTTTAGCATTATTGGCGCTCCTAGAACCAATAATGCTAAGAAAAAAAGGAAAAGAAGTTTATGGAGAGCGTCAGAACATGCAGAGAACATCAGTGTCTGCAACGTCAAATTTCATTTTTATGAAATTGTACGTGAAGGATGAAGATATCTCCACACTAACTAATGAGATAAATGAAAATAGTCAGTTAGTACTCATGATTAGTACGATTTATCACCTAAAAGAAAGACAGTGCAATAATTACCCATATAAAGTTATTAGTATAACACCTCTTTGCACGAAATATTCTATATGGATCTGATGATAAGAGACGATATATCATATATGGATATGATGACAAGAGAAGATATATCGTATATGTATATGATGACAAGAGACGTTATGAGAAATAGAGTTAATTAAGCATCGTTCTTTATCAGAAGATCTAGTAGTTGATATTCTATTAAGATTGCCTCTAAAAACACTCTTGCACGTTTCAAATGTGTGTGCTTTCATCAAAAATCTGAATTTCATAGAAAAGCATTTTCTTCACAAGAACAATTGTGCACGTCTTCTCGTTTGCAACTTGAAAGTATCAGAGTAAGAACACACCTTGTTGTATTCTCCTTGCTTCTTGAAAAAATAGTTTCGAGTGTATGTGAGAAATGAAAGCACAAAGAGAGGAATTCCCCTTTGAGTCTTGAGATATAGTGAAAAAATGAGGAAAAAATATGTCTATATTTATAGGACTACAAAATCTTCATATGAGAAAAGTGGTCAACAATGTAGCACTCTTATTTAATTTCTTACTAATTATATTATGGCAGTGGAAAAGTAGGAAAAGAATAACGACAAAAAACATCAATTAAAAAGATTGAGGATTTTCTTTTTAAATCTTCTTCTTTAATAGTAAGAACTATAATATGAATAAAAAAAGATTTTATCAATCTAGGAAAAATTACAAATATATTCCAAGTCAAGTAAAGTTGTTGTAATAGATAACTCAATGTAATATTTCAAATTAAGTAGAATATACATTATAGATTGAAAATAAATTTTGAATGCTATAAGTTAACACTTTTGTCGGTTAAAAATGTACTAAAAATGGTCAAAATTCTCCTAAACGATGTGAAATTAACAAAAATGTCTTCCATTTATACTTTGGTCATAAGTGCCCTACTGGCCATACTTTGGTCCAAAAATGTTCTTGTCATTAATAATTTGGTCCAAAAATGTCCCTATTGTTACTAAATGGATCAAAATTTTCCTTTTTCAAGTAAGTAACTATCACTTTTCTTTTTAAACGCTTCTTGTTCCTAATAAAACTATTACTTTCAAAAACTCCTATTCTTATTTTCTTTTTTGAACCACTTTAACTAATGAAATTGTAAGAAATCATTTATTTTCTTCTTAATCTCATATTATCAATTAAAATAGAATAACTTGTTATTTTTTTGTTGTTAAAAAAAGAAAATAACTTCAAGTACCCTTTTAACAGATCAGAGTAAATTCATCACTATTTTTTATTTAGATAACGATAAAAAATATTTTTTGTGTGTGTTAGTCATGAATTTTTTTATTTATGAATTTCAGTCACTTTTTTTCCAAAACTTTTACAGGAACCTCGTAATGACCTGAGAAATAATATGTCTAGTCTCATAATGATCCACACTTTTTTTTGTAGTATTTAGGGGTCACTTAATAAAAATTAGACAATTTTCTCAGTTTTTTATCTGTATTAGTCAATGAATTTTTAGGTGATATGGTTTTCCGACACCTTTATTTCAAAACATTTACAGGACCCTCCATAATGACATGGGGGAACAATTCGTATAGCCTCATGATCCACGTCATTTTTTAAGCATTTAGGAGACACTCAATAGAAATTAGGCAATTTTCTTAGTTTTTCGTGTGTGTTAGTCAATGAATTTTCGGACACTTTTTTACAAACCTTTATAGGACCCTATGTTGACCCGGGGGAACAATACGTAAAGCCTCAAAATGATCCCTACCAATTTTTTAGCATTTGGGGCCACTCAACTGGAATTAAGCGATTTTTTTTTCGTACGTGTTAGTCAACGAATTTTTTGGTGATATAATGTCCAACACATTTTTTGTAAAACATCTATAGGAACCTTTGTAATTACCTAGGGGAACGATATGTATAGCCTCATTATGATCCACACTATTATTTTAGCATTTAGGGGCCTTTCAATTGGAATTAAACAATTTTCTCATATTTTTTTTGTGTGTGTTAGTCAATAAAATTTTTGGTGATATAATTTTCGGGCATTTTGTTTTCCAAAACCTTTAGAGGACCCTCCATAATAATTTCAGAGAACTATACAGATAACCCTGTCATTATCCGCCATTTTTTTAGCTTTTAGGGGTCATTCAACAAGATTATGGTAATTTTTCACAGTTTTTTGTGTGTATTAGTCAATGAATTTATTGGTGGTTTTCGGACACTTTTTATCTAAAAATTTTACAGGAACATCTGAAATGACTTGGGGAAACAATATGTATAGCTTCACCAGTATTCACACTATTTTTTAGCATTTAGGGCCAGACAATAAGAATTAGACGAATTTTTTAGTTTTGCATGTGAGTTAATCAATAAATTTTTTGGTGATATGTTTTTCATACTTTTTTTCAAAACCTTTATAAGACCCTCCGTAATGACCTAAGGGAACAATATGTATAGCATCACAATGATCCACGTCATTTTCTTAGCATTTAAGGGCCACTGAAGAGGAATTAGGCGATTTTCTCAATTGTTCGTGTCTGTTAGTCAAATAATTTTTTGATGATACGATTTTCAGACACTTTTTTCCAAATCTTTTACAGGACCTTCCATAATAATCTTGGGAATAATATGTATAGCCTCACCATTATCCACGTCATTTTTTGGCCTATCAAATGGGAATGATGGAGTCGATCCATAAATTTTCATTTTTTTTGGTGAAGTAATTAAATGATATTAGAAAGCATCAACAAGGTGCAAAGTCACAAAGCACAATGTGCAAGAAAGCTGCTCCAAACAGAAATATATGGAGCTAGCTTGCCAAAAACTTGAGAAATAGTCAAAAGGGCCCTATAGAGAACTAACAAAATCAAAAAGGTTATCCACACTGTTTACAGTGGCAAAAAAAATGCCAACTAAATAAACTAACTAGACATTTGGCCTTGAGTGCGCAAAAAGAGGTTGATACTCCTTCAAAACATCTGTTGTTTCTCTCCTTCCATAAGTTCTAAAAAATTATTGTTGGGATCATTCTCCAGATCTTTCTGATGGATTTGTCAAGTCTCCACAATATCCAGCTGGCATAGGCATCCTTGATGGTGTAGGGCATTACCCATTGTAGGCCAATCATAGAGTAGAAAAAATGCCATAGGCTAGCTGCTGCAGGGTAGTGCAAAAAAAAAGTGATTAACACTCTCATTGGTCTGCTTGCACATAACACATCTGTTGATGAGGATAACACTTTTTTTCCGGAGATTATCTTGTGTTAGGCATGTTTCCTTCAGGGTTGTCCAGGTGAAACAAGATACTCTGAGAGGCTGCCTAGTTTACCATACATGTTTCCAAGGCAAAAATTGAAGAATGTCATTCTAGGAGCTCATGTTTTTGTAGCATTCTTTCACAGTGTAGGCCTACTCCTTAGAATTACTGTCACAATCCAAGCCTAGGGCCTAGACGTGACCGGCGAATGGGGAACCCGAAGGAACCCCAAACAAGCCTCATAGCGTATCATTACACATCCTTGGTCGCGGAAGTAATTAAAATGACCATAAGCGATAAGCATAATCAAGGGGAAAACGGGACTAAGGGAGCAAGAGAAAAAAAAAAGGAATGATACATAAACACAATAGATGAGTCAAGCTCAAGCACAATACACAACTTGTCCAACACCACCTCTAAACATGGGTACTTAGCGGGGGCCAAGACAAACTACCGGGCTCACCCTCATAGTCAAAACATAACAAAAAAAAGGAAAAGTCTTATACATAGCAAAAGATCATAAGCAACGTCCCCGAAATGGAGGACTCACCAATAACCTCGATAGAAAATAGTATTAGCCACGCGGAGGAGGATGGTCAAGCGGTGCTCCGGTCCCTACATGGTGACATCATGTAGGCATAGAGTATGCATTAGTACGTTTGAATGTACTAAGTATATGGGATGCAATGCAATGCTACAATAGATGGACATCATAGGAAAAATGCATAATCATACCCGATAGATAGCATATTAATGAAATGATATGTATAATGATGCTTACATAAAAATCATATTTAGTGGGACGTAGTACATGTGTGGCGAGTGACCATCAATATAGTATTTCCAAGGCCTACCACCCCCTTGGAGAGGCGAAAGAGGTACAAACCCCTCAATGTGGTTACCCGGGCCTACCACCCCCCGAGCTAGGGACCAAGGTACAAACCCCTCGATGTGGTTATACGGGCCTACTACCCCCCGTACTAGGCAACCAAGGTACCAACCCCTCGATACGGTTACCCGGGCCTACAACCCCCCGAGCTAGGCTTGGTCGACTCACAACACTTATATAGAGAAAATCATATACATGTATCCATTTCATCATCATTTCAATGATTATATGACCATCCGACTCATAGGACGTACATTGGACCTTCCATTTCCTAAGAATTCTATAAGTGGGCATTTTATCAAACACATGGTGGGCTATTGTTCATGTAAATAAAATCATGTATTTCAAGAGTACTAAGTCCAACCAATTCCAAAATCCATATAAATCAGCCCACCAACAACATACATATATATAAATCAACCTTCATAATTTGATCATGGAAGCATGAAAACCATAAACATCACATAATAAATCAATTTCATGATAATATGCAAAATTGACCATAATAGGGTGTGTAGTAGTAATTACATACTTCAAGAGTTCATAAATAACCATAAGGACCCATAAACTTGAAGTAAAAATAGAGGATAAATGGTTGGACTTGTGGAAAGGAAGGTTTCCACAATCAAACCCACATACCTCAACTTTGGAGAATCCTTTATGAAGATTGGAATGGAGAATTGAAGCTTGAGATTGAGTCTTGAATCCGAAATTAGAGCTTGAGATGTTTGAATTTGGTTGAAGATCTTGGTGGAATTTTGGAGAGGGCTTAGAGAGTGTTTTTGAGTGTTTTGAAGTTAGAAAAAAAATATGACTAATTATGGGACATATCCCCTTTTTATAAAAAAAAAACGCCCCAACACTTAGCCTCAAAAATGAGGCTTTAAAAAAAAAACAGCTTACTGGAAATTGCAAATCTGCACAGACAAGTTTTACGAAAATGGTCATAACTCCCTCATCCTAACTCGGAATGAGGTGAAACCAAGTGCGTTGGAAAGCTAACTCAAAGGGCTTTAATTTAATAGGTAGTGGCCCTTCCAGTTCCATGTGTGCTAAGAGATATGCCTCTTTAAAGTTGACCCTCCAAATCGCATTTTTTGCAATTTTCGAATTTTGATACGGTTGCTCTAAAATTCGGGTTAGACCCATTTCCCATTCAATTTGACCCCCTGACTAAGAATATGAAGTCGAATTTCCGAAATCATGCACGAATTTTGAGATATATGGAAATTACAATTATAGGTGTTTCCGAAGCACATTTTCGGGCATTTTTGGGGTCGTTTCAATATCTCCCCCTTGGGAACATTCGTCCCCGAATGTTAAAGAAACGTACATGAGGGACACAAACATGGCAATTTCAGCCCACATAAGGATGCAACAATGCACTTACACCTTATTTCAAAAAAAAAACTTTAACATAGTTGTAAAACCACAATGAGCTTGTCAATTTAAACATATAATGACATGGGGGCTGAACTTAAGACCTGAGATTTTATAAAGGGTTTAGATCAATACCTTAAGCTTGAGTGGAGTGGAAAAGATAAGGATATCGCCTTTGCATGTCCGCTTCGGCCTCCCAAGTAGCACTTTCAACTTGTTGATTTCTCCAAAGGACCTTAACGGAAGCCACATCTTTGTTTCTCAACCTCTTCACTTGTCTATCTAAAATCTGGACCGGAACCTCTTCATAGGTCAAATTATCTTCAACAACACCCACAACATCAAGAGGCACAATGGCATTCGGATCACCCACACACTTCCTCAACATAGACACATGAAATACCGGATGAACCAAATCCATTTCGCTAGGCAATTCCAACTCATAAGCTACCTTGCCAATTCTCCTCATCACCTTATAAGGACCCACGTATCTTGGGCTCAACTTGCCCTTCTTACCAAAACGAACCACACCCTTCATGGGTGACACCTTCAAATAGACCCAATCACCAACTTGGAATTCAAGAGCCCTTCTCCTCACATCGGCATAGGACTTTTGGCGACTTTGGGCCGTCTTCAACCTTTCTCTAATCATCCTAACCTTCTCAAGAGCCTCCATAACTAGATCTGGTCCTAACAAGGCCACCTCACCAACCTCAAACCACCCAACCGGTGATCTACAACGCCTCCCATAGAGAGCCTCAAAAGGAGCCATACCGATGCTAGAATGATAGCTATTGTTATAGGCAAACTCAATCAATGGAAGATGATCATCCCAACTACCCTTAAGCTCCAATACACAAGCCCTAAGCATATCCTCAAGTGTTTGGATAGTCCTTTCGGCTTGTCCATCCGTTTGCGGGTGAAAGGCCGTAGTAAGCTTAACTCTCGTACCTAGACCCCTTTGAAAGGACTTCCAAAAGTGTGAAGTAAATTGAGTACCACGGTCCGATATGATGGATAGAGGAATCCCATGCAACCTTACCAAGTCATGAATATATAACCTTGCATAATCTTCCGCCCCATATGTTGTCTTTACCGGTAGAAAATGAGCCGATTTTGTCATCCTATCAACCACCACCCAAATAGAATCAAAACCTTTTCTAGTCTTGGGTAAACCAACTACAAAATCCATATTAATTTCTTCCCACTTCCAAGTAGGAATCTCTATGTCTTGGGTTAGACCACCCGGCCTTTGATGTTCGGCCTTGACTTGTTGACAACTATGACAACCGGAGACGAATTTGGCAATGTCCTTCTTCATGCCTCCCCACCAATACACATCCCTCAAATCTCTATACATTTTGGTGGAACCGGGGTGAATGGAGTAGGAAGAATTATGAGCCTCCTCAAGAATTTTCTCCCTCAAACCATCAACACAAGGCACACACAACCTACCTTGGTACCTAAGGGCACCATCTCCCCCTTGGGAGAAAACTTCCACCTTACCCTCTTTCACCAAGGCCTTCAATTCTAACAAGGAAGAGTCAAGATCTTGTTTTGCTATCACCTCATCAACCAAGGAAGACCTAGCACCATCAACAACGACCACACCACCATTACTAATTTCTTCCAACCTAACCCCCAACCTAGCCAACCGATGCACCTCCCTAGCCATTTCCCTATCACCAATATCAACATGAGCTAGGCTACCCATAGACACCCTACTCAAAGCATCCGCCACCACATTAGCTTTACCGGGATGATAATGCACACTCATATCATAATCTTTAAGAAATTCTAGCCACCTTCTTTGTCTCAAGTTGAGGTCTTTTTGGGTGAAGACATATTGGAGGCTCTTATGATCGGTGAACACATCAACATGTACCCCATACAAGTAATGACGCCAAATCTTTAAAGCAAACACCACCGCGGCTAATTCAAGGTCATGCGTAGGATAGTTCTTTTCATGCACTTTGAGTTGTCTAGACGCATAGGCTATCACCTTACCATTTTGCATTAGGACACAACCCAAGCCAACTCTAGAAGCATCACAATACACAACGAATCCCTCAAGCCCATCCGGTAGTGACAATATAGGAGCGGACACAAGTTTATCTTTCAAGGTTTGAAAACTCCTTTCACACTCGTCGGTCCACTCAAACTTAGCCTTCTTTTGTGTCAACTTAGTCATGGAAGAAGCAATAGAAGAAAACCCATTCACAAATCTCCGATAGTAACCCGCTAAGCCCAAGAAGCTCCTAATATCCGACGGGGTCAATGGCCTAGGCCAATTTCTAATCACATCGGTCTTCTTAGGATCTACCTTAATACCATCCCCCGACACCACATGACCTAGGAAGGCAACCTCCCTCAACCAAAATTCACACTTTTCATACTTGGCATACAACTTCTCCTCTCTCAATCTTTGCAACACAACCCTCAAGTGACCCATATGTTCTTCCTCGCTATGCGAATAGATTAAAATATCATCAATGAAGACCACAACAAAGGAATCAAGGTAGGGTTTAAAGACCCTATTCATTAGGTCCATGAAGATAGCCGGTGCATTGGTCAACCCAAAGGACATGACCACAAATTCATAATGCCCATACCTAGTCCGGAAGGCTGTCTTGGGAATGTCACACTCCCTCACCTTCACTTGATGATACCCGGACCGAAGATCAATCTTAGAGAAGTGGCTAGCCCCTTGCAATTGGTCGAACAAGTCATCAATCCTAGGAAGAGGATATTTATTCTTGACGGTGACCCTATTGAGTTGCCGGTAATCAATACACATCCTAAGGGACCCATCTTTCTTCTTCACAAACAACACCGGTGCACCCCATGGTGATTGGCTAGGCCTAATAAAACCCTTCTCCAACAAGTCCTTCAATTGTTCCTTCAACTCCTTTAACTCCGCCGGGGCCATACGGTAAGGGGGAATAGAAATGGGTTGAGTATCGGGGAGGAGGTCTATGCCAAAATCTATTTCCCTTTCGGGAGGAACACCGGGAAGGTCATTAGGAAAGACATCAAGGAATTCATTTACGATCGGAACCGACTCTATAGGAAGGGTTTTGGACTCCACATCCCTAACCCTCACAAGGTGATAGAGACACCCCTTAGAGATCAACTTACGGGCTTTAATGCAAGAGATGAACCTACCCTTGACTACCACATTTTGGCTTTCCCACTCAAGAATGGGTTCACTTGGAAATTGGAATTTGACCCTACGGGTTCTACAATCAATGGAAGCATAGTATGCATGCAACCAATCCATCCCAAGAACAACATCAAAATCGACCATGTTCAACTCAACAAGATCACAAGGCAATATTTTATGCAAGATGCAAATAGGACAATTTCTATAGACCTTCCTAGCAACAATATATGCACCAATAGGAGTAGACACCTTATATGACTCACGCAACAATTCGGGCTCAACATGAAACTTTTTGGCAACAAAGGGGGTGACAAAAGAAAGAGAGGCACCCGGATCAATTAATGCATATACATCAAAGTCAAAGATTTTCAACATACCGGTAACGACATCGGGGACTTCATCGACCCCTTGCCTCCCATGCAAAGCATAAAATCGATTGTGCCTTGGGGCACCATCTTGTCGGCCCCCTCTCCCCAAAGGAACCGCATTGGCACCTTGTGGACGGACCTCCTTACCCTTGTTGCGATTTCGAGGACAATCCATTGCCTTGTGCCCCATTTCCCCACAACTATAGCAAGCACCGGTATTTCTCAAGCACGGGCCACCATGGCCCTTACCACACTTCGGACATACATCAATAGGACCCATACCACCAACACCTTGGGCCCTTGGAACATCATTGGCAAACCCCTTATGGGGCGCATGAGAAGACCCTTGGCCTTGATGAAACCGGCCTCCCCTTCGACTTTGGAACTTGCCCTCAAAACGGGCCCTCTTGGCCTCATGACCCCTCCTCTTCCTCAACTTCTCCTCCTCCATTTGTTCGGCATAGACCATCAAGCGGGACAAGTCCATGTCACTAATCAACATTGCGGACCGGCATTCTTCACTCACTAGGTCGGACACACCCATCACGAATTTGTTCATTCTAGATCGTGAGTCGGCAACCAAGTGTGGAGCATATCTTGAAAGTTGGTTAAACTTGAGGGCATACTCCCTCACACTCATAGACCCTTGTTTTAAATTCATGAACTCCACCAATTTGGCTTCCCTAAGTTCAAGAGGAAAGAATCGATTAAGGAAAGCCGTTTTGAACTCTTCCCAAGGCACCACATAGTTTGCCCCCTTCTCTTCCTTCCATTGGTTGTACCATATTTGGGCCACCCCTTTTAGTTGGTAGGCCGCCAACTCCGCCTTATCTTCTGACCTCATGCCCATGATAGCTAATATCTTGTGGACTTCATCAATGAACTCTTGAGGGTCTTCATCTAACTTAGACCCATAGAATTCCGGGGGATTCATCCGCACGAAGTCTCTCACCCGAGATGCCGGGGTAGGAGCCTGAGGGGCTTGGGCCCCGTGGTTGGCTTGATTAGCCATAGCTTGTGCAAATAAAGTAAGGGCATCCCGAAGATCCCCATTGGTCGGTTGTTCCTCGGGTGCGCGGGCTCGTCTTCCTCTTGTATTAGGCATGATCTAGCATAGCAAAGAACAACCGTTAGGGAAGAACTTAATTCAACTCTACAGCACGACTTAGAACATGGAGAAGGGAAACATTTCCTAAAACGTCTCATAGCCTCCTACTCATAGTTGTGGTGCACAACACAACCATGAATCGGACTCTAATCAACGCGGTGTGTTGGACTCCGAGGATCTATCAACCTAGTGCTCTGATACCAAGTTTGTCACGACCCAAGCCTAGGGCCTAGACGTGACCGGCGAATGGGGAACCCGAAGGAACCCCAAACAAGCCTCATAGCGTATCATTACACATCCTTGGTCGCGGAAGCAATTAAAATGACCATAAGCAATAAGCATAATCAAAGGGGGAAATCGGGACTAAGGAAGGAAAAAAAAAAAAAGAAGAAATGATACATAAATACCATAGATGAGTCAAGCTCAAGCATAATACACAACTTGTCCAACACCACCTCTAAACATGAGTACTTAGCGGGGGCCAAGACAAACTACCGGGCTCACCCTCATAGTCAAAACATAACTAAAAAGAAAAGTCTTATACATAGCAAAAGATCATGAGCAACGTCCCCGGAATGGAGGACTCACCAATAACCTTGATAGGAAATCGTATTAGCCACGCGGAGGAGGATGGTCAAGCGGTGCTCCGGTCCCTACATGGTGACATCATGTAGGCATAGAGTATGCATTAGTACGTTTGAATGTACTAAGTATATGGGATGCAATGCAATGCTACAATAGATGGACATCATAGGAAAAATGCATAATCATACCCGATAGATAGCACATTAGAGAAATGATATGTATAATGATGCTTACATAAAAATCATATTTAGTGGGACGTAGTACATGTGTGGTGAGTGACCATCAATATAGTATTTCCAAGGCCTACCACCCCCTTGGAGAGGCGAAAGAGGTACAAACCCCTCAATGTGGTTACCCGGGCCTACCACCCCCCGAGCTAGGGACCAAGGTACAAACCCCTCGATGTGGTTATACGGGCCTACTACCCCCCGTACTAGGCAACCAAGGTACCAACCCCTCGATACGGTTACCCGGGCCTACAACCCCCCGAGCTAGGCTTGGTCGACTCACAACACTTATATAGAGAAAATCATATACATGTATCCATTTCATCATCATTTCAATGATTATATGACCATCCGACTCATAGGACGTACATTGAACCTTTCATTTCCTAAGAATTCTATAAGTGGGCATTTTATCAAACACATGGTGGGCTATTGTTCATGTAAATAAAATCATGTATTTCAAGAGTACTAAGTCCAACCAATTCCAAAATCCATATAAATCAGCCCACCAACAACATACATATATATAAATCAACCTTCATAATTTGATCATGGAAGCATGAAAACCATAAACATCACATAATAAATTCATTTCATGATAATATGCAAAATTGACCATAATAGGGTGTGTAGTAGTAATTACATACTTCAAGAGTTCATAAATAACCATAAGGACCCATAAACTTGAAGTAAAAATAGAGGATAAATGGTTGGACTTGTGGAAAGGAAGGTTTCCACAATCAAACCCACATACCTCAACTTTGGAGAATCCTTTATGAAGATTGGAATGGAAAATTGAAGCTTGAGATTGAGTCTTGAATCCGAAATTAGAGCTTGAGATGTTTGAATTTGGTTGAAGATCTTGGTGGAATTTTGGAGAGGGCTTAGAGAGTGTTTTTGAGTGTTTTGAAGTTAGAAAAAAGATATGACTAAGTATGGGACATATCCCTTTTTTATAAAAAAAAAAAACACCCCAACACTTAGCCTCAAAAATGAGGCTTTAAAAAAAACAGTTTACTGGAAATTGCAAATCTGCACAGACAGGTTTTACGAAAATGGTCATAACTCCCTCATCCTAACTCGGAATGAGGTGAAACCAAGTGCGTTGGAAAGCTAACTCAAAGGGCTTTAATTTAATAGGTAGTGGCCCTTCCAGTTCCATGTGTGCTAAGAGATATGCCTCTTTAAAGTTGACCCTCCAAATCGCATTTTTTGCGATTTTCGAATTTTAATACGGTTGCTCTAAAATTCGGGTTAGACCCATTTCCCATTCAATTTGACCCCCTGAATAAGAATATGAAGTCGAATTTCCAAAATCATGCACGGATTTTGAGATATATGGAAATTACAATTATAGGTGTTTCCGAAGCACATTTTCGGGCATTTTTGGGGTCGTTTCAATTACCCCAAAGAATCCTATCTTGATCTTCAACCACCAGTCTAGTGCTTTCCAAAGTTTCTAGGAGGGAAAAGATGTCATTGATCTCCCAATCCTGAAAGTTCCTTTTTAAAATAGGAGCCCAGAAGTTGTTGTCTCTGTACTGGGCTATAGTTGTTTCTTTGTTGGAGGCAATTTGGAACAAGGAGGGGAAAGAGTCTTTTAGCATAGAGTTCCCAAGCCATTTGTCTTGCCAAAATCTGATCTTGAGTCCATTACCAGCTTTGAAGGATACTTCCTGGAAGAAATCATCTTGGAAACTACTTATATGTTTCCAGACCCCAACACCATGGGGTTCATTGCTTTCCTTTGGACACCAGTGATCTTGAATGTCATATTTAGCCTTGATGACGTCTCCCCAAAACCCAGCCTCAGTTTGTCCATACCTCCAGAGCCACTTCATGAGTAGACTGTTATTATGAAGTTTGAGATTCCTGATTCCCAGGCCTCCTTGAGTCTTAGGCTGAGTAACCGATTGACATTTAACAAGAGAGTACTTGTGAGTGAGGTTGTTGCCTTCCCACAAAAATCTCCTTCTGAGCCTATCCATTGCTTTAGAATTGAACCTGGTATTGGAAATAAAGACATACAGTATGTAGGAATACTGTCTAGGACACTGTTGATAAGAATAAGCCTACCAACCCTGAAGAGGTATTGCATTTTCCACGTGGCTAAAGTATCTATTTTTTCAATAACTTCATTCCAGATTCTAGAGGATTTGAAACTTGCCCCCAGGGGAAGGCCTAGATAGGTGGTAGGTAATGACCTAGTTTTGCAACTACGTATGCTAGCAAGTTCCTCTAGATTGGCCGCCTGATTTACTGGATATATCACACTTTTAAGCATGTTAATATGGAGTCCAGAGATGGCTTCAAAAACTATGAGAGTGGTGTTGATATTGGAGACCTGCTACCTATCAGCTCCACAAAAAATGAGTGTGGCATCTGCATAGAGTATGTGAGAGACATTGACAGTGGTGGTTGGATTTGTTGCCTACTTGGAATCCTTGAATCCATTGGAGTTCTTTAGCCTTAGTTAACAATTGAGATAGCCCTTCCATTGCAAGAATGCATAGAAAAGGAAAGAGTGGATCCCCCTGCCTCAACCTTTTTTTAGTAGAGAAAAATTCAATTGGACTTCTGTTGATCAGGACTGAGACCTTTACTATTGAAATGCAAAAGAATTTCCATTTTATCCACCTACTACCAAAGCCCATTTGTTTCAGAATGTTGATTAGATAAGCCCAGTTGAGCTGGTCAAAGGCTTTCTCTATATCCAGTTTGCATAAGATCCCAAACTCGCCACTTTTCATTCTCCAATCTAGCACTTCATTAGCAATCAAGGATGCATCTGTCTATTCTTTAGGAATGCACTTTGTTGCCCTGAGACTAGAGAATTCATCACCTTTTCCATCCTCTCTGCTAGGACTTTAGCCAACAACTTATAGACACTGCCTATGAGGCTTATAGGTCTATAGTCTCTAAGCTCCACAACACCTTTCTTCTTTGGAATTAGAGCAATAAAAGAGGCAGTGCAAGATCTCACCATTTGGCAATTTTGGTGAAAGAAATTGAGAGCAGCTAGCATATCATTTTATATCTTTTGACGACATTTCACTCAAAAATTTGAATGATGATAGTGCATCAAATTATTCACAAATATAACAGGATCTTCTTTCCCATAAATCTCACATGTAGAAATTCTTAAAGAGCCGCGACTTCAATTCTTTATAAAATTACATTTGAATATATTCAAAACCTATTTTGTTGCAAAAAAGAAAATACAATTTTTACCTCTGTTCCTTACCCAACACACCATTCCCTAGCCAAGTTCTTTTTTACTCACAGCATCAATCTTTCACCTTCCACTATACCATTTTCTTGAACAAACTGAATATTCTGAACAAGAAAAACTCCATCAATGAATCCAGAAAGCTCCAATAACAACAGCCAAACAAACCCCAGAAAAAGACCATTAGTAGAAGAACCTAACAATGACAAACAGCCAGTAACACTAAACTCCATGGTGGTAGCCATTGATCACAACAATCTCTTTTACACAGTCTGTTCTATATGTGAAAAAACTCTACCTGACCCTTCTCCAAATACCCATATCCCCAATTCTTCTTCTTCGTCTTCTTCAATACCCTTTTGCAAAAATTGCAACTTTAACTCTGCTTCTTCTGGTTCCAAACGCCTCTTTCGTGTTCTTGTATGTGAATTTTTCTTTTTCTTTTGTGTTGTTATATGCAATTTTGATGCTTTTTTTGTTGGTTTTTGTCAAAGATTTGATTTTTTTTTTGTGGGTGATTTTGGTTTTTTTTGCAGATGTCGATAGCTACTGAGAAAAGAGTGGTAGTGGTGATAATGTTTGATAGGGCGGCTAGGGTTTTGTTTGGTTGTTCTGCTGATGAGTTCTTTGATTTTGCCAAGACTCACCCTTTTGCTGGTAACTTTGATTAATCTCCCTTTTTATCTTTTGAAGTTGCACTGATGCTTCATTTAGGAGGTGTGTGAGAGGCTGGTTATAGCGGTTTTTAGGAGAGTAGAAGTAGACTTGAGAAGAATTAGGGAGGTGATTAGAAAGAACATGACACATTTTGCTTACTACGACTTGACCCTACACAAGGAGAGGTAGAAGTAGGCTTAAGAAGGACTAGGGAGGTGATTAGAGAGAACATGACACATATTTTGCTTATTACGACATGACCCTACATAGGAAGGTATGAAAGGCGAGAATTAGGTTAGAAGGGTAGTGAGTAGTCGAGAGGTTGTCTATAGCAGGTTTTAGGAGAGGTAAAAGTATGTTTAAGAAGAACTGAGAAAGGTGATTAGACAAAACATGGCATATCTTCAGCTTATTGAAGATTTGGGAAGGTATGGAGGTCAAGTATTAGGCTAGAAGGGTAAGTAATTGAGTGTTGTCACACTTTTATGTGGTTGAGACATGGGCTAGTCTACTCTCCTCATTTAGTAGTATTAGTTAGTATACCCAATGGGATTTTTCATTGGTATGTTGTTGTTGTTGTTGTTACTATTTCCAGCTGCTTATTTTGTATTGTTTCTCTTGCTATTTTGTTATCGTTATTTTCTTTTCAATCTGGCTTTGAATTCACTTCTCTTGAGTGGAGGGTCTATCGGAAACAACCTCTCTACCTCACAAACAAAGGTAAGGGTAAGGTTTTCGTACATCATACCCTCCCCAGACCACACTTGTGGGATTGTTGTTGTTGTACCTTTTATAATTGCATTCCAGTTTGCAGTTTACAATGGCAATTTCACTTATGCTTGAAATAAGTCAACTGCATTGTTTGCAGGATATTTTTGGCTGCTATAATGAGATGCTGTAGAGAATATACTAAAATATAATATGAAAGTCAGTTCCAAAGAAAAGTTAGCCGTTATTAGAGACAGGTTTGACTGTAGTAGTAAATGAAAAGTCACACTTTTTATACTTGCCTCTGTCATCAATAAGAGTTATAAATTTTGTTTTCCTTATGCTTTAGGAATTCTATGAAACAAAAAAGAATGAAAGAAGTAGGAGATGATGGGAATGTTTCTGTAGGAATTGAAAATTCTAATGAAACTTACTCCCTCTGTCCCAATTTATAGGATAACTCTTTTTATTTGGAGATGTCCCAAGATGGTTGACACTTGGCACTATTTTATTGCCACACGACTTTCTTGACTTTCAAGTATTCTAATTTATTAATCTTATTCAAATTTCATATTTCTGTTGAAATGTTTCTCCATCTTACTAAACTCCAACAATCATTTGATTATTTTCTTCTACTATTGCTAAATGTAATACATAAGTTCAATTAATATCTTAAAATTCTCATGTAAAATGGAACGGAGAGAGTATTTGGTCATGGTCCATGAATTTTTTTCCAAGAATCTTATAATTGCATCTTACAGTGTTTTGCTGGGCCATATGAAGAGTATTCTGACTTATTGAGAATTCTTTTATGCAGCTGCATCTGCCGGTAATGCTTTGGAGGGAGAGATGCTGAAGATCACCTTGTCCCAACCAAAGAATGGGAATGCACGACATCTACGAGTGGTATCAGTTTTGCCATTGCGGACAGGTTTTCAGCCTGTGATCGAGACCTTGAGGGAACTATATCGAGCAAGAGGCAGTTCATAGCTATTGCATTCAGGTGTTTGTGTGTCAAATGTTCTTTTGAGCAGCCTTAATGTTTGTGTACATCTCCATCATTCCATTGACAAAAAGAACATGAATGCATCTTTTGTTAAATATTAGTTTTCTCCTTTAAACACTACTCTGAGCATAGAAGACCATGGGGTCCGCTTCCATTATTCTAGTTCTCTATCTTATGAAAGCTTTAAACGAAGGGTAGCATATCAAAGTTTGCTTGATGTGCCATCTAACAAGATCAATAAACATGCGATTCTGTTTCCCATTCAATATGTTCAGTTCAATGAAGATATCTAAGACATAAATAAACAATCTTGATGTAAATGAACTGGTTTAACAGACCGGAAATACATGGGACAAGTATATGGTCGTTCAAATTGGAGAAATTTTCTTCAAGTTTGGTATGTCCATACTGTCTGTTTCAGAGCCAGAGGGATAGGGGACCTGGATCCTGTGTATCATCTAGGTCTTTATTTAGCTGAATTGACTGAACATACAGTACCTGTAGGGTATATTTGTTTTTTTCAAGCTAGTCCAATATTAGGTGTAGAATTTCCTTTAAGTCTGTATGTCAATGCACAACCTGTACCAGAGTCCGAGGAATCGGGGCATTGTACCAGCTGTTTATTTAAAAGTTTATCCTCTGACTGTGAAAATTTACTTACGATCCTGCTGCTTGAGTATCACCGCTGAAGGGGTAAAAGTATGAAGTATTTGCAAGTATTGATCAATTCACTTCAGCGTTGAAAGTGTTAGTTACATGTTGTGTTGCTTGGGAAAAAATCAATCTGTTCTCTTCCCCCAGTGTTAAGGCACAGAAAATACAGAAACAACCAGTTCTTAACATCAGTTAAACTAGAATCAAAATTAGTTTCGTCAGTTGTTATATTGAATAGCTTGCCTGTTTATGCCCTTTTCTTATCCCCTGAATACTGTTCGACCACTGTGCTCCTTACAGGTTTGAAATGATTAATTACTTTGACACCGGCGTGATCAACATAATGCAGGATAGGAATAACAAATCATAAGAGGAAACAGTGTGGTTCACTATATGTTATAATGCTTAATCCAATATCTTAGAAGAACAACATTCACTTGAAAGGGTGAAATGTATCTACATGATTTTCTATGTTTTGCTGATATTATAAAGCTGGTAAATTGTTAATCTGTTTCAGTATGTGTGGTTCTTAAATTGATTCTTCACAAGTTGCCATGAGTCCACCTCTGAAGCATTTCAAGTGCTGCCTTAGGTTGGTCCATCGGCACCATATGACCTGCATCGTAGACCTTGAGGAACATCAGTGGTCCATACTTCTTTTGAACACCTTTCTCCTCACCGTCTACTGTGAAAGAAACAGACGGTGCAGCCTCAAAGCCTTTCTGCCCAGACCATTCTACTGCATGCACCCAATTTGAGTTCCCTGTCCATTTCAAGAAACAATAGTTTACTCGACACTGTTTAGATTTATCAGTGTTGTCAAAAGCGTGCTTAAGCCCTTAAGTGAGGCTCAAAACGTGTTGAGCGTTGTGCCTCGCTTAATGTGCGCTTCAGCGTCGTCATCAAGATTCTAAGGCATACTTTTCCTTGCCAATGAGCCTCTTCTGAAGAGGCGACACTAAACAATTGATATTTCACTTTGCCATTCATGCTTATTATTATTAATTTTGGACTAAAGCCTACGCTTTATTTGCACTTAAAACCCCAACGGACCTTTTAGAGTTTTTTTGCGCTTTTCTTTTATAGGGGAATGAAGCTTACCAATCCAGTTGCAGATAAGGTCATACTCTCCAGCATAAATGAGTAGATTGATGCCATCCTCAAGAAGTTGAGGAATACCGACTTCAAGATTCTTCATCCAGTCCTTCATCATCGCCCGATAAACTGAAGAACTACACGAGACAAAATCAATACTGGCAGGAACACCGAGGGCTTCTTTAACTTGGTTATCATTGAGGTAAGTTTCCATTCTCGAGAAGTCATAGCAGAGGCTACCACTGCAGGTCTTCCGGATATCATAGTACTACAGGTGAAAAAGTCACAAATCCATCAGATTGTTATAAAAACATATGTGCTCGTAGTTATATGACACCCTCGTCTCGTTAGAAAAAACTGAAAGAAGTTGCACGTTCTTACATTTATGTCGCCAGCAATGTCCATTATATTGTCGAAAATGAGTGTGCAATCACTAAATCCCTTCTTACATGCATCTTCACTACCACTTGCTGCCAATATTTTCACACAACATGATGTCAAGAATATCGAGATAATTCGAAGACTCTTTTCTTTCTCTTTTTCGAATTTAACTTGTTTTAGTGTTACGTAGGATAAAAACTTACCACAAAGCTTAATTTCTTGTTGACATTTTGGATATAATTTATTTATATCATCGTAGTCTGTTTGATTGATCAATTTCATATCCAAAGAATAGTCAGTGTAAGCTTTATACTGGATTTCTGGGTTGGTGAGGCCATTACCAATAGCAAAACCCTGATCAAAGTAGCATGTAAATATATATAGTCCAACCAAAAAAAAAACCCCGAAAAACGACTTGTTATAGGAAAGAAAGTACCTTGAGGTTTATGTGAATTCCTTCCTTCTTTATGTTTCCTTGATGAACTCGAGAAGCAAATGCAGGAATATAATGTCCAGCATATGATTCTCCAGTAATGTAGAAATCATTGTTTACATACTCAGGATGAGCATTGAAGAAGGCCTATCATATCGTAAAATACATCGTATTAATCAAAATACGGATTAGAGATATCAACAACGATGACATACTCAAGTAATCTCACAAGTGGAGTCTGAAAAATATCAAAAAGAGGTGAAGGGAACAAACCTGTAGGAAATCATAAAGGTCATTGCTTACACCAGTTTCATTGTGACGAATGTCACTTTGATCAGAAGTATAACTGAAACCAGTTCCAGTTGGTTGATCAACATATATAAGGTTTGACACCTGTCGATTCGCAACAAGTAAATGGGAATATTATTTTTCGAGTTTTACTTCTAAACATTGATAGTGTAAAAAAAATTTATACTGGCTGTTTTATGGGTAAAATCCTTATTCTTTTTTTTATAAAATGGCGTACTAAGTGCAAATAGTGAAGGGTGTAATGTAGGCAAACCTATCCAAACATTAGTGATTCATTTCATAGTTCGAACATGAAATCTATAAATCATACAGAGGTAACTTTGTTGTTGCTCAAAGGCTTTCCGTCAAAATCCTTCTTATTCCTAATTAATGAATCTTTTAAAAATTACAAAGTGGTTGTTTTTTAATAAAAAGACAATTCTATGCATAAAGCATTCTGTGTTTACGAGTTGCAAAGCTCAAAGGAAATATATTGTAGTTATGTAGGGTACTCTATCCTAATGCAAACGTAAGTGCCTATTTCGGTTTGAATTGGTGATCTATAAATTATAAGAAAATAGTTAATGGCAAAGTGGAGCTAGATTTTTTATTAAGGAGGTTCAAATATATAAAGAAATTGAGAGGATGCAACATCTATTATATATACTGACACATAAAATATAAATTTTAGTCTTTCAAGTATACAATGTCATTTTCTATTTTTAGAGATAACTTTACTTGACCATTATAAAAAGATTCTTTGACAAAAGGGAAAAAAAAAAAAGAGAGGACATTAGGTTTTTTATTTCTGTGGAGGCAATTAAATGAAAATAGAGCACTATATAAAATAAAATAAAAATCATATAAGTCAATAACAAGCGTTGAACTACTTTTGATTTCAAGATTTATTTATTTTTTTCTTCTAATTTAAGTCACAACTAATGAATAGAAAAAACAGTCGAAACAGATTAGTTAGTTGGTGAAAAAGAATGACTTTGCATGAATGAAAGAAAAAATAGTTCAATCAATATTAACAAGTTGCTAATATAATAAAAAATCTTGTTAACAATACTAAATATTAAATTAGGAAAAATCCAAAAAATTTACCTTGTCCCAACCAAAATCATTCCAGACAAGAGACATGTTGTTTGATATTTTAAAAGGTCCATTTTCATAAAATAAAGCCAATTCACTGCTGCATCCTGGTCCTCCTGTTAACCATATCACCACTGGATCATTCTTGTTGCTCCTTGATTCAAAGAAAAAATAGAACATCCTAGAATAAAACAAAACAAAAAAAATTAATAAAACAGTAACCCATGATGAACAAAAAAAAAAAAAAAGCCCGGTACATAAAGTATGTCGCGTTCGTGTAGGTTTGAGGATAGATTACACTTTAAGTGGATGTAATGTAAGCTTCATATTAGTGACTTATAGGTCAGAAGAAAATAACTTTAGCGTCACTCTCAGACTCGCCATTTGAACAAGAAAAAAAAATCATTATTCTTATTAATAATAGGTCCTGGAGACTTTTTGGTTCATCATGGGGGGGAGAGTATTACGCATTCATATAGGGTTCGGAAAAGGATTGCACTCCAAGGGGATTGTAATTTAATCATCCTACCCTTATATAAAGATTAGTACTATATAGGTTGACTTCACGGATTGAACCAATGATTTATAAGTCAAGTAGATATAACTTATATTGTTGCTTCAAGGCCTCCCTTCTGAACAAAAATAAACTAAAAAAAAGGGAAGCTCGGATGAAATATTCCGAGTCCTTGCTTAAGGTCCGGGAAATGATCTCATATTATAAAAGGAGTATAATTTAATCCGTCTACCTTGACAGAAATTAAATATTAGTAAGACTGATTCCACGACTTAAATCAATAACCAATAGGTCAAGCAAGAATAAAAAAAAAAAGTGGTAGCTTAGTGGACAAAATATTCCGTACTCATATAAGATTTGAAAAAAATCGTATCCCAACGCATGTAATCTAATCAATCTACCTTGATACGAATATCAATCACGATAATTCTACGGTCCAAACACATAACTACAAAAGGTTACATGATGAGAATTTTACCGTTGTTCTAAAACATCACGAAAGAAAGTCAATATTAGTAATATATAATGATGAAAGATAAATAATCAAACCTTGCAGCTTTAGTGTGTACAAGAGGAAAATAACCAGCATGATGACCTAAGTCTTGGACAGTGGAACCAGAATCACCAAGATAAGATAAATCCAATTTCTTCTCAAATAATTTATTCTCATAATTATTGACACTATTGTCCTTTGAAGAAACAATATTAATGTCATGTTTAGGGAACAAATTAAGTTGCGTAATCAATTTTTCACCCATTGTTAATTGAAATTTCTTTGGACTAATATTATCATTATGAGATTGTAAGAAAAAATTGGGTGATAATGAGAGGGCAATTTGGGAACATAAAACAAGAAATATAGCAACAAAGAGAAGAGAGAATAATGAAGATGAAGAAGACATTTTTTTTTTAATTTTGAATGAAGAATTATTTGAGTTTTTGAGATTATTTATAAGGAGGGAATATGAGTGTGGAATTGACTATTATTATTTATTATAATTGTGTGAAAGAGGGAGGAAAGTGGGGGAAGAAACATGGGATTTAATGGTTTATTTACTATGCTATTAATTTGGACAATTATCAATTCTTGGTTGGAAAAAATTGGTGCATGAAAAAGGAAATGATATATATTCTATGTTCACATATTTTTGGGGTTTTATTATCTATTTTTATTTAATATATATAATAATATAGGGTTCGATATTTATTTAACATTTATAATCACAATAATATCTACAGTGTGGTTTCACAAGTGAACTCTAGAGAGAATAAGTGTACATAGTTATAAAGTAGAGAGACTGATTCTGATTAAACGCAACTCAATTAGGGAAATGATATGTATTCCTTATTCACGTCTTTATTCTACTTTTTGGTTTTATCTATTTATATTTATTATATTATAATTTTACAGAGGGTTCGATATTAATAAGGGATTTGATTAAATTAAAGTAATTTCACATTTTGGGTTATCATCTCAATTCTACATTAGTAAAAATAGTTAATAAAATATTTAATACATTGTTTTTCTTAGCCCATTTGGTCCTCAACTATTGTTAACCAATAAACTATATAAATTTGATCATATTTTATATTGAATTTGTATTATTACTTCATATTTTGAGAATAATTAGTTTTAAAAGTAATTTAAATCTTAATTTTTTTTATATTAAAGAACCAAAATAACATATTTGAATTAATCAAAGATCAAATGTGCTTAGTTATTACTTGTATTATCTCAATCACTAAAGAATAGTTTACATGATTATTATAGATTGATTTGATTAGTGATAATTAAGGATGTTAAATAATATATAAATGGATATATAATATTTTGAAACTTTGAATATTGAAGGGCAATGTGTACACATTTTTTTCTTAAATAAGAGCTGTTAATTCCATTAATTGTAAGAATTATATATTTGGGAAATTAATACTCCTACTATAATTAATAATTTAAGTATGTGGCTTTAGTAAATCCAATTTAGTCACACAATTATATCGTCGTATAAGTGTGTGTACTTTAATTAAATGAAAGTAGAAGTACATAACTCTTGCAATTCTCATTAGGGACTCACCTAATCCGAATACACTTTGAGAAGTCGTACTTTGAGCTTCAACTAAATCAGATTAATATCTGGAAGTTTCATTTTATATTTTAACTAATCAGTATTCATGTAACCTAAATTTATCGAAAAATTTTACTTTGAAATCAGACTAATTCATATTTACGTTGAGATACTCCACTCTGGAACCTGATTAATTCGGAACGCGATAGAAAATGCTACTTTAAAATAAAACAGTCTCTAATAAAAATGATTCTGTAATTAAAATTTAAGAACGAAATATTTGATTAAGGATAAATTAGTGAAACATGGCTCTTAATAAAAGAATACGCAAGGACTGTGTGCCCTTAAAGCAATGAGAAATTAATGTTAAATTATTCTTGATCAAAGAAATTAATACGTCATTTAATAAGAAAACTTAAAATATTATACCAGCTTATGTTTCACGTAATATATTCGCATATATTACCTCGTGGCGTAGGGAATATTTTACTTTTAAAATTGAGTTGTTATTTTTTTACGTGGGTTCGAATTAATTTGATTTCAAAGTGAATATCAGATATCAATAAGAAATCAATACTATAATAGAACAAGAATTAGCACAAACACCTTCTATCGCAAAACAAAAAATATTATATCGCTAATCTTATTTAACGAACGGACTTTTAAGAAATCTTGATAGTTAAAATTATGTAAAGATGAAAAATTATTGTATATTTTTTTTTTCTTTTAATGGAGTTGTCAATTATCGATACCTAAGATATGGGGAAATTGACTTGACCTAAAGAAAAAAAAAAACTTAATTTTGTTTTATTCAAAGAAAAAAGGACTAAAAATAGGGGTCTCAAGTCATATTAAGATTGACGATGAAGACTAAACAATTCATATTAAGATTGATGAACCATTCAGAATGGCTCAGTTGGTTTGGAAGGTGGTTATCCACACGGATTCGGGATCAATCTCCCTCAATGCCTTATGAATCGAGTCTGTCACATATGGCTTGCCTAGTGTAGTTTGCAAGCTATTACAAAGTGCAAACTTACCCAATGCGCACACGATACTCACCCGATGGGTTATCCGGAGATCCAAAAAAAAAAAACCATATAATGGTCTAATTACAAGTCAATGACTGATTGATTATTATGTCAAAATTACAAGTCTCTATCACTTATAGGATATTCACAAGCACACTCCATATAATGCTTGTCAATTTATTTTTTCATAATAAGAAAACGACAATCTATGATCACTTACCATTTACATAAAAGAAAATATTTTAAATATATATTATTATTTTCAAAACTACGATTAATAATATTGTTTTAATACTAATGAAACAATATTTTAAAATTACAATTACTATAATTAATGATCTCACATAGTATTTTAGTTGAGACTAGAATTTTAGGTTTTATGTGACATCAAAGATATTTTATTTTTTTAATGTCTTTTAGCCTTAGTTCTTTGTGTAATTTACTAAATAACAACTAACATGAGATAAGATATACAGCTGCATAATAAAATCTGAGGAAGTATATGTGGACGTAAAATTAAAGAGATATATATAGTAAATAATGACTAATTTTTAAAAAATATATATATAACAAGAAAATTGTATTTGCTTTGTGGAATGTCAATGTGGTCCAAAAAAAAAAAAGTGGAACCAAAATATAATTTGGGGATTGTATATTTTTTACTGGATGAAGTCTACAATGATATCGAAGAAAAATACAAAGAAAAAAAACATAAATTCTTGTAGGGAACGTATAGAAACCCCCGACTTATTTATTAGTATACTCATTTTTTTCCTTCTAATGATCGAGAAGTTTGTCTAGGGTCGATAAAAAACATGCACAACTTTTAAAATTCAAGAATAACAAATTGACTTCTCTATATAATAATATATCTTTCTTATTACTTGAAAAAGTAGTATTTCTTTTGTCAGAAGTGATTTTCAAAAAGCAATTTTGCGAAGTAGTTTGTATTTAGTTAATTAATTTGAAAAATACATTTATCGATATTAAAGTGGCAATTTATATCTAACCAATATTCTAAAAGTGTTTGTTTAAAAAAAATATATTTTTTTCATTTTTTAGAAAATCAATTTTTTCTATTACTCAAAGCCATTTATTTTTCCCTAAAAATTTGATCTCAATTTTTAGCTTTCCAAATAAATAATTAACGGTTCGAAACATTGACCTAACGATATTTATTTGTATTACTTTTTTTTCTTATATTATTTGGTTATGAAAGTTATGTTTTTATACTCATTCGAATTTAGAATATTTTATTTGCACATGGAATGTTACGTTGTCTTAAGTTGATTGGAGGTCCCACTAAGCTATTTGTATTAGATGTTTTTTTTCTATATAATATAAATATAAATATATCAAGCAGCTTTTACCCAAAAAAATATTTGTTTGACTGAAATTAGAAAGAAAAAAAAAGATAACGAACTTTTTGGCGTCATGATAAACAATTAAGGTAATTATGAAAAAGAAATGATTAAAATATCCAAAAATGTTGAAAATAGTCCATTTAAACGGTTTATTAAATTCATGGAAACGTAAGACTAAAATGGCAATATTTAAGAAAAATCATGCATGAAAATGGCCGCAACGGCTAGAGATCGATTTTTTCTGTCAATATCTTCTCGACTAAATTAATTCCGTGGCTTCAAATATATCTAGGTATGTTTATATTTTTATGTGATTTGTAAATTATTATACAAGAGTATATTTATTCAGTGTGCATTCAAAGAATAGTGATTGTTGATTTTCCGGCGAAACCAAAGAATATGGCTGTCAAAAAAATAATTTAATTAGTGGTATGTCAATTCAATTTTATTTGACTTTGTGATCATGTTTTTCAGTTGCTTACAACTATTGAACCACTAAACCTTAATCATGTACAAAAGTGTTGTGCAAGTTTTCATAATTCCACTTGTAAATTAATGTCCATAATTTAGGGATACGTGTTAAATTAAATCACCTAGCAAAGTTAAAATTAATTATAGTTCATCCGTTTGTTGACAAACTATAAAATTAGTTTAAAAAATTAAATTGTTGTTCGCCCAAAATTGGACGAACCCCTAAAAGATAGATAATTACAATTTGAGAAGACAGATGTTAATAATGTAAGTGATAATTCGCCAATTTTTAGGCAAAATGTTTGTTTTGATGTATATTTTTAGAGAATGTATGTTTTGATAGGTTGTATCAAAATAATTGCTCTTTTCGAATTGGACTCATCTATCGGAATTTAAGGCCAAGTTTTACCCCATAAGCTATTTCGTAAAATTTATTTAACTTCAAAGAGTGACACTAAAATAACCTATTTTAGTGGTGAAAGGAGAATAATTGAATCTTCGATCTTATGATTTCTTTTTTTCTGAACACACTTTATTTACTACTTGGGACTAAATACATTTATAAGCAAATTACTCTCTTGCTTTTCTAATCTCATTATTTCCCAAAGAATATTCTTAAAAAAGAAGTTGTCCATAAACATCCATGTTGGGCAATAACTTTCTCCTCTTCATAGTCTTCACCTCAACTAATTTCATGAGGTACACGTTAACTCCCGTTAGCACAGATATTAGATAACTTTATCTCTCAAAGCTTGGCAAATACAAATAAATCACCTAGTGTTTTTGCACATGAGACCTAATAGTTCACATTGACAGCTAAGTCACACCCTCGAGTGCAAACAAATAATCCCATGAAACAAAGAACAACCCATATAGGTGCATGGAAGTTCAAAACTATGACACATTTTGCACAGCAGCACCATGTAAATATGTTGCATTTTGTATCTATTTACCATTTGTCCCAAGGCTTCCACATGAAGATGGAATGTTCATAACTAACCTCAAAGCGGTATTGCTGATAGTAGTGATTATCTATGTTTGCTCAGACTCTCCAAACATGTCTTGCACCCGTCTTGGATGCACTACTTTTGGAAGATTTGACATGCACTTGTTGACATTTTTTGAAGAGTCTAAGAAACATATGACCGATTTATAACATCAGCAGCAGCAACAGGAACAGGATATGATATTACACTTTGGTGCCCTCCTTGACAACATAAATGATTTGCATCTCTTCTCCATTAATAGAGCATTGTGACCTCTGGATAAGACTTTCTGCCACAAAAATCAAATGTACTGGTGAGAGTGGATCTCCCTGTACATTCAACTAATACTGCTGGTTATGAGAATTCAGCACAACTGTTTGACAGTAAACACCTCATCGAATGTGGCTTTAGTAGAGGCGTACAAAACAAAACCTCAATGTCAGACTATATTTGTCACATCATGTTTCCTCACAAGAACAACTAGATGATGTACTTACAAAAGGGATATCAATATCAACAACTAGAGTGCTTGTTATGTTATGATAGAGGAAACATATACAAAGAAGCACTAGATAAGATGCAATCACATTTGCATATTTAACTTAACTAAGCTGATTGTCTTGAGGGGGGGGGGGGCTTTTATAGGATAATCTTTGTGAAATTAAATACAGTGTAAGGAATAAAGACACAGCACATTTCTATAAAATTCAAAGATGGCAAACACTATATAATCACTTAGAACAGGACTCCATAAAGAAAGACTCTTCACAAGCTAGAACTTACAAAGTCCTATTAGTCTATGTTGGTCAAACTCTTCAAAAATGCCACTGGGTGCATGTCAAATCCTTCAAAAGTAGTCCATTTTTGGATTTTTGGAGAATCCAACATGGGCGCGTCAGCATTTTTGGAGAGCCCAAGAAACATTGCTATAAGTAAAATACCTTAGCATCTCTACCTTGACTGCTGAATCTGAAGTCAAATTTCAAGCCATTCACCTGCAGGAATCCACAGGAAAACCAAGATCTAGAGCAACAAAAAGCCTCAAAAGTCTTAGCAATCAAGAAGCTGCAAAGATTTCAAAACTATGTAAAAGAGGAGAGCAAGTCAAATTCTTGTCAACTTTATACCAATTAATCATTGAGATGATGGATCTTTATGTCTAGAAATTCTAGTTGGACATAGAGATGTTTTGACTACAAATACATTCTCCCTATTGACAATAATACTTACAGATCCAGATATTGTAACAATAGTAAATGCAATTACCAGGAACCTAAGACTACACTCCACGGTTGATGAATGATAAATCGCAAGTGTTTATTGGCAAGAAAGTGTGTAAAACTACTCTAATTCACTAGAGGAAGTACTTCATTGCATTATTAAAAGTCAGCTGGGAATGGTAACAAGAACTCTACAACATCTGGAAGTCAGGGTATGCAAACGGTAAAGAGACAGCAGAAAGAAATTGAACATTCCAAGACCTTTTGCATAAGCAATTAACAGGGAAATTTCCGAAGCATGCTAGGATACAAATAGTTATGCAAAACAGGCATCAGAAAATTTGCTATTTTCATACTAATATTAACACACAAAAAATAAAATAGAAGTACATTAAAATTACAATTTTAGAGGGAGAGCATCCCACGGAAATACATTGAACAGCCAATTCTACTAAATAGCAAGAAATGTTGTTAGCATAGATTTTCAGTTTCCATACAGTGAAATGCATGGGCAAAGAGAAAAAGATCCCAACTCACATTGATAATCAATACAAGAAATCTTGAGTATTGATTCTAAGATATAGAAGGTACTTCAATATCCTCTCTTCCAGATAGAAGATGCAGCTCGTCAGAACATAGAAGAGGTCTGTGTTTCACACACAACATATTTTACATCGCAGCCTTAGAGGCAGTGCAAGTGAATTTTTAAAATCACTTAGGATCTAACTTTAGCAAGTCGTGCCCTTAGTTCTTCTAAATCTTCCTCGTCATCCTGCAAGAAATAACAAATCAATCGTTAATCAATTTAGTTTGCTTGATCATAGAAAGGATCGTTCTATACAATAAATCACAGATGAAAGGACATACCTCTGCATCCTCCACTGCCTGGGCGGGTTGCTTTAGCTTCTCCTTTCGGACTGCTTCAGGTAGTTGTGCAGTGGTTTCACCAGCAATTGCAGTCAAGACCTTGTCAACTTCTTCTTCAATTTCCTCTTCCATGTCTTCTGAATCCAGGGCACTGTCCACCGCATCATTGACCATTTCTTCCATGACACCAGCCTGCAATAACAAGAGAAAGGGTAATTTCCAGATAAAAAAGTGTGTGTGTGTGTGTGTGTGTGTGTGTGTGTGTGTGTGTGAGAGAGAGAGAGAGAGAGAAAAAGAGGGAGGGGGGATGACGTGACAAACCACAGACTCCCTTTTTGGTCCATTCTACAGTGAAAACAGTGTTGTTGATGGTGGCAATGGTGGTTGAGGGGAGGTGGCTCTACTGGTGGAAGAAGCAGTGGAAGGAATGAAGTAAAATGGGGTGGGGGGTGATGCGGCATGCCAAGTTATGTCCACATCACCAAATTGATCCTTTTCGCATAGAAGAGGGTAAAATTGATCCTTTTCGCATAGAAGAGGGTAAAATTGATCCTTTTCACATAGAAGAGGAGCAAATTTAACCTTTTTCCCATTAACTTTTGTATCTATATGCACACATAGAGATGCCCATAGGCCACCCTTCCCCCTCCTGCCTCCTCCTCCCAAAAACACTTTAGGGCCATCCAAGGAGCTATAGGGTCAATGTCTCAATTTGTGTTTATGCGACAAATTTTTGGAGAATTGTGATAGAAGTATTTTTGTGTTACTTGATTATTTTCAGTACTAGGTCATAGAAATAAAATCAATTCCCATAAGATATTCCCACAAAAGTCCTTAAAAATCATGATACGGTATGTGAGGACTTACGTGGGGCAGGATTTCTTCATATTTTTTAGCTAAACTAAATGAGATCAACATTCATCCTTTTTATAAGCTCACTCTTTTATCTTTAATTTTTATTTTATAACTCAAGTACATTGATCAACACTTCTATGTGATTTTTTAAAATTGTGTACTCAGTGCTGCAAGCTGGCTCATACACCACCGTTATAAAAAAAAATGTATACTCATTGATGTGGGGTACACGCGCAATGCTCATACCTCTAGACTAGTTATGGAAGAATTTGAAGAGTCCAAAGCACTGCTAACTCAATAAAAGACCAAGAGCGTCCAAGGATTGCAGATCAAGAAGCTTAACGAATTTTAGATACAACTAGAAGGGGTATTCAGCAAGTCACTCAAAGATTCATGCAAAGAATACCATATTTGGAAGCTTGAGGATTGTGTTGAACAACTCGGAGAAAAAACAAGCTGGTAAATAGTGCACAACGCGCTGCGTTGGACATAGATGCAACAAGATGGGGAGGCCTCTGAGGCAATGCAACACACTGGGACACAAGAATCAGAAAGTGCTAGCAACATCAACACAGCACGAGCGCTTGGCTTGAGACTTTGGCACAACACACCGCGCTGGCCCGCCAGAAGGAAAGAAATTTTGTGGGCAACTTTTGTTATCTCATGCCTAGTTATTGACTATATATGCGGTCAAACTTCTATATAGTAATATTTAGCATACCTTGAGACTGAAAAACATTTTTGTAAGGTTGGAAATCTTGTTGCTCAGATTGAACTTCAGAATTACGATATAGTAAAGTGCAGAAGAGAGCCATAGCAGCATCTAACATAATACACTATTTAAGAGTCCTAATCAAACTGGATAAAAGGTGATTTCCCAACCAGGAGGAAAGCTCAGGAATTTTATTGAAGCTCAAAAAGCTAAAACCAAACTGATATACCTTGGTCATTTCTTTACTAAACTCCTGCATTGTCATAGCCACTTCTGGAGCCTTCATAAGATTATTGACGAGCTTCATGACTTCAGCACTCTTGGACAAATGTCCCACTGTGCGAGCAATGGCTGCAAAAGCAATTAGAAGTTCAATGGGACACTTGAAGAAGTCAACACATAACCTAACATTAAAGTAGAAAGCAAGATGCCGGCTTCATAATACAGTTTATTTTCCTAGACAGAAAAAATCAAAGCTACATAGGTCTTCTGTATAAAGCAGTTGACATGCCAACATGCTATTAAATATTTCAAAATATAAGACAATCTAGCACCAACTTAATATACATATGCAATAACTTGTTTACTAAGAATCTGTTACAGCATATAGCAAACAAAAACAATTCTGGAATAAATTCATTATATGGTAGTAGGAAGAAAAAAGTTCTCCTATCAGACATGAAAAGATGATTGCAATTTTTCATGGAGTTCAGCTATAGAAAATAAAGTTGGTTTCCCATAAACTTAACAAATCAATAGGGGCTAAAAGTTCATAACTAATTGATCATTAAAAACTGTTTATAGGCAAAAGATGCTTTTTTCAGAATACGCATTTTCTAAGAATAAGGGGCATACATCAGTTCTACAACTACAGTAGACTGTATTAATGAAAGAAGAAATTCTCCTATATGAAAAATTAAGAATGATTCCTTGTCCTTTTTCTTTTGGAATTCCTCGCCAATCAGTACAACCAACTACTAGACTGAACACATGATCCAGTTCCACTTAAGATCAAGATTGGTACAGTCACCATCAATCATGGAAGTCAAGGTAATGGTAGCTCATGTTAATTTTGATAACCATGGCATCCAGGCCAGCTTGCATGCACCTCGACTAATTGCATGGGATATTTGCTAGCTCCCACCAGCAGCAACAGGTACTGGACAAGGATTAGACAGATGGGAAGAAATCACCTAGTGTTTTTTATTCTGCAGGGATTTGAACTTGAGACGTCATGTTTCTCCTCCTACTTTATTGACCACTAGGACACACTTGGGTGATACCTTATTATTATTAGGAAGAGGTTCCTTTACAAGTTCAGATATCAATGTCTTTGGGACAGCCAGTCATATGTAGAATGTTCCTACTATTTCACAGAATCAAATCAACAGAAAGAATTGTATTGCTTCCAGGGATTATCTCAGTTGGCAAAGGTTGAGGCACTTGTATCTTAGCTTACAAGTTTGAACCTTGCGCCAAGCGAACTAAGTTCAGTATTTGAGTGGAGAAGAGTAGAGGGGTGCCCCATCATCCTGAATTCCATAGGCTGTGATTGGCCCAAAAGGTTGCTCCCTTCGGATTTTTCGGTCATAAAAAACGCAGAATTTTGTCAGTTTCACCACAATAACATCCAGTTGACCAGCATAAAGTGATAACTTTCACCTCTTATTAAAGAAATCGAAATCATAAAGAAAAATATGCAATCCTACTTCTGCATTTTGAACGTCTATATAATTACACATACATTATGCCTCTTCAAAGTTCAAACTACCTATTCAACAATTGAACAAAATCAGTAAGACATTTGATGTGAGTTGTGACTTGTATATGATGACACTCTTGAAACTCCCTCAAAACAAGACATTGCATTTGCAAGCCAGCAACTGAAACATTGGCCAAGAAAGAGAACTTTTAAAATTGCTCATTATTCAACATGAGATGATATCCCTTCATCCCTGTCAAGAAGTAATGGTGCTACGTTCTCAATGGATGCATATTGTTCTAAAGACAGTTTGCTCATCAACAAGAACTTAGGGGACCAAAGGCAGACTCCTGAATATACAACGACATATACATATATACAACAGGAGAAGCAAGACTTTGATCATACCAACACTTTCCCCAAGGTGCATGGATATTGAATTCAACTGCGCCTTATTCTCGTATAATCGGTTCACAGTTTTTTTAGATCTCACAATCTCTTTAGCAAGTGCCTATGACAAAAACATCAACACTCCGATATGAATAAGCAATGGGATGCCAAAAACCAATAAATCATGTCTCGTAACAATGTATATTATCAGACTGAATGCAACATACACACTTGAAGAAAATCTTGGATGAGTACTAACCTAACCTAACTATTAAAGTAGGCATTCCTTAGAAGTTTGTGAAAAAGCATATTGGTTTCTAAACCACCTGAAACTCTATCAATGACCCAAAATAGATGTTCTTATACGCCAAGTGTTATATGCAAAACATCTCAATGGTCAAGCACACTGTGACAGATGAAGAAAGTGCCTTTAAAGCAGCGCATTCATCCTTACTCTCTTTCTCATTTCGCCAACATTTAAAAGACAAGACATGGGACATGGGAAGTAACTCCACTTGCATTGATGTGGATCATTTAGAGGAGAGGAATAGGAGAGCATTTCATGAAGTAGTAAATGGCGTTGTACCCTAGTGGAATAGTTCTTTGTTTTAGTTTTGGTGTGCCTATGTGGTCCCTATTTGTGTAGAAGATTGGATGCAACTTGTAGAGAACCATATTGTTGTGTAGGTTCTCTACATTTTCTGGTATACTTCTTGTATACAGGAGATAGCTCTAATTTAATGAAATTGCCTGGTCTGAAATAACAAATTTTCAAACATCAAGTTCGGTCTATTGACTATTTCTCAGTTTAACAGTGTTATAGACTGAGATTTTAAGCATAACAGGGAGAGGGGGGTAGGTAAAGCAATTAAAAACCTTTTTTATTGATCTCAGGTCCTTTAGCAAATGCCTAAGATCTAAAATATGAACAAGCAACTATGAGAAAATAACACATATTGGAAGTTAATAATTTCCAACATATTCTACATACTAAGAAAACTTTTCAATATCATCTCGCTATTGTTAGAAGGCATGAGAATAACATATTGAACTAATAACTAGTATAATAAACAAGACCAATAAGCCATGAGCACAAGTTTGCAAGAAGCCAGAGCGAAAAAAGCGGGATAAAAAGTAGAAGCAACTTAAAGATCCATAATTTAGGTAACTTAATCACATCTATGATCTAACTATAAGAAAACATCAATATTCTTCTTCTCCTAGCTCCAAAGTGGCACAATTTCTATGAACTTACTTTGGACCTATGTTGCTCAAACTCATAAAAACTGTTGACAGGTGTGCATTGGATACTCCAAAATCATGCATTTTGGAGAGTCCGAGCAACATAGCTTTAAACTATTTTTTCAGTGTATAGCCCTTGAAGATTAAGATTATAAGCATCAGCAGGCAACAAAAAAGCAGTCATCACCACCAAAAACTAAAAATGTGATTGGTTTTTCAATCTAAGAAGTTCAACTACAACAACATATCCAATATAATCCATGAGTGGGGTATGGCTACCTTTGTAGGATAGAGAGGTTGTTTCTAATAGACTCTCGGCTCAAAAAAGTGATCAAAGAAGGATACAAAGGAAAATAACTACAGCAAAATAGCAAGATAAACAATCTACAAGGAGCAGTAAGTCACCTTGGCAGAACCCATATCATTTCTCTTTGCTGCTTCTTTAATTGCTTTCTGTACATTCTTCTCCTCCCTTTGTATATCTAATCAAAATCCAAAAAATTCACAAAACCCAAAGTAGAACAATTCAAAAAACCAACAACATACGCACTGTAGTCCCACAAAGTGGTGTCTCGGGAAGGGTAGAGTGTACTCAAACCTTACCCCTACCTCAAATGTACAGAGGCTATTTCCGATACACCCTCAGCTTAAAGAGAAATCCACAAACCCCAAAACAGAAAAAACTCAAAAAACCCAACATAAAAAATTAAAATTTTACAATAACCCAAAAACCCCATTTCCTTCCTGACTACAAACAATTAAACAGAAGGATAATTTACCTCGAATTTGACGTTCAATATTCCGACACTCTTGCCGGAGCCGACGTTGCCAATCCCTCAAAATCTGTTGAGGGTTCGGTTTTGGCTTCAATATATTCATTACTTTCTCCATTTTCTGAAAAACCCCTTTGAATCAGAAAGCTCCCAGAAATCGATGAACCCTTCAATGGAAGATCAAAACAAGAATTTTTCTTTATCGCGAATTTTAATTATGTTCTGATCCAAAAAGAATATTATTTTTTTTCCAATTAAATCTACCGTAGATTCGAAGAATAAAAGTGGGAAATAAATATTTTTTTAAATAGGTGAAATTTTTTTCTCTTTCAGCCGGTGGACGGAAAAAGTCGAAGTCGCCGCCGTCCGGTGGCTGATTTCCCTTTTTTTTTATAGTTGGAGGATTCTAACTTTTTACTTTTGTACTATTTGATACTTGAACTTCTATTATATGATTCACTTTGTGGTAATTATAAGGGTTATTAGCACTTTTAGTCCTTTGATTAGGTAAATTTTGATTTTAATCTATGTGATATTTGATTAGATATGTTTATTTTTTATTTGAGTGAAATATGCATTTTTTATTCAAGTTGGTGAAGAAATTACCAATATGATTCAAGTCCCAAATGGAAATATTCTTGAACATGTTGTGATGAGAGATGGTTCCTATTTGTAGTAATATTCTCCCTCATTTCTGTTATTTGAACCGAGATTTATTGAAAATTAATTTTATCTTCTAAGATAGAGGTAAGATCTACATATACATTACCCTCTTTCAATTTTATTTATGAGATTGCACGAGATTTATTATTATTGTTGTTATCTCACACACATTATAATGGTATTTCAATTCACTAAGTTATGACTTCCTCATATATTGCTAGTTGCTACTAGTCCTTCAAAAAAAAATTATTTGGAAGTAATATTGTAAAATTGTAAGGGAAAATTATGTGGATAAGCAAAATATATAGTAGTTAATTAGCTAATATAACTCTAGTTTGAATTAATTACGGTTCGCAACTTAATTTTGGCTGTAATTATGTGTTTCTCTCTCCTCTATTCCTCTCTCTCGCCTCTCTCGTCGCTAATACAAATACAAATTATACATATAATTATATACAAATGCAATCGTCTTTTACCACTCTCTATGCTATCTCGCACTCCTCTCTCCTCCCTCTCTCAATCTTGCTCATCAAATATACAATAAATATGTATATCATTTACATATATACAATTATGTGACAGATATACATATACAATTCAACAAATATACATATACAACCCGCTTCTCTCCACCCTCTACCCTCTCTCGGTCGCCTCTCTCCTCCCTCTAACATGTAGCTATGAATCTTAATTAGCAAACTAGAGCTATGGAGCCTAATTAAAAATTATTTTAGTGACTATTTGTGAAAGTTTCCCAAATTGTAATCAACAAGCTTGTAGATAAGAGCCCAATAACTTCCTTTTTTAAAAGCCCAATAACTTCTTTCTAAAAGCCCAATAACTTGAAAACAATTTGAAAGAAAACATACCATATATACACTAGCAGCCATACATATTACATACATACAGTTATATATGCATTGCATGAATACATATATTAGTAGTGAGGTAGAGAAATTATTTTCGATAGACCCCTAACTAAAGATAAATTGTGTTTACTAACATATTTACAAGAAATTTACGAACAAAATTATGATGAAATACTGAAGAAAGAAAAATATTAACACTAGCTAGAAATATCTAGTATTGATAACCAAAGTAAAAGTAATAACTATAATAACAAAATTGAGGAATAAACCAATGGTAGCATATAGCATGTTAATAATAATAGTGATAAAGGAGCAAATAGTTGCTTCAACTAGGACTATACTTTTCTAATTTTTTATTTTTTTTGTTTATAACCTCTCATTGTCAATCTCTCGCACTACCTTACTAAGTCATTTGAGCTCCTCCTTTTTTACATACACCAAACCATATCAACCTCGATTTCCACATGTTGCCCTCCTCCTCCTCTTTTACATACCTTAATGATCTCAATCTCGTGTCCGGTATGTTGTCCTCCACATGAGAGACTACCTCGTACTTTATCTTGTTCAATTTTAATTTAATTTATCCTAGTTATGGTATACTCACACATTCATCTAAACATTCTCATGTATGCTACCTTCGTCTTATATTATCATGAACGTGAGATTACTTCTTGACTTACCACACTCTATCCCGTACAACATAATCGATCTACTACTCTAAACACTAAAATTTCTAGGACCATTTCAACATATATCCCACCCTCTCCAATCATATCCCTTCTACCTTCTTCCAACATTTTTTTAGTAAAGAAAATCTAAGAGAAAGACAAAAATGTAAACTAAGAAAACTTATCCAATTATTAAATTTTAGTTGGTTAAGAGCTTAGAGCATCACTCATTTTGCTTTTTTTGTTTTGTTCTTTCTTGACCTCCCATTTGGAATTTCTTTATATTGAAATAAACAAACAATTGGATCTGTTTATAAAAAATCTCAACTGAAAATTTTAAAACAATTATTTATTATATATTTTATCTTATCCCCTTTTTCAGCCAAAAAAAAATGAAAGAAGGAAGAATTTTCCCCTCAGCAACTTTATTCAACTTCCAATTAATTTCATCTATTTATTAATTATTATATATTTGAAAAAAGGTCAAATGATGTTTTTCCAAGTTATTGAATTATTAGTACTACATATTTTTCTATGCATGGGGCCTTGCTATATAACGTAACGTTCAACATCTAATTCAAAAACGCAAATTGGAAAATAACAATATTATTTGGCCATTGAATTCAATGGTATTATGGGCAAGTGCACATAGCTGATTTTAAGACGATTATTTATGCAAGCAAACTTTTGATTAGGGGTGTTCGCAGGTCGGTTTAGATTGGTTATTGGTCAAAATCAAAACCAAATCAACTCGGTTTTAAAATTATTAAAATCAAACCAAACCAAATATAATATACATTTATCAGTTTGGTGGTTATCAGTTTCGGTTTGATTTGGTTCGGTTATTCGGTTATTAACCATATACAAAAATAAAAGAAACAATTCATTCAAAATGTGAAAAAGTGATAACAATCCATTCAAAACGAAAAATAGTTAGAATGACTTAAATTACTGAACTTTCGATCACTAAATTTACTATCAATAAAGCTTTAAAATTCACTATATTGGCCTAGAATGAAGAGACAATAATATTTTCAGTCCCACAAAGAATTATCATATAGACACTCATATACATGAAATCAATAAGATAAATGTTTTCATTTTGGGCATTTTTGCTTTCAATAAGTAAATTATAATGAAATTTTAATGAAAGTATATATAAGATCTTTAAAATTGTTTATAAAAACAATATATTAAGTATGTATATTAATAAAATATATGTATATTATTCATCGGTTCGGTTCGATTATTTCTTTGGTTTTTTCGAATAAAACCATAACCAAACCAAATACTATCGGTTTTCAAAAATCTAAAACCAAACCAAACCAAACTCAAATAAAATCGATTATATTTTATCGGTTTGGTTCGATTTTTCGGTTTGGATCGATTTTTATCCAAACCGTGAACACCCCTACTTCTGATATATAAATTTTGAAAATAAAATCATTCCCTTATATATAAAGTTTAACACATTGATTGGTCAAATAAACTTTTAATATTTTTGCCTTTGTTTATATAGCTTAAATGGTAAGGTAATATTGGCTATGGGTGCAATTAATGCCCTAATACCATGTTAAGCAATTAAGATATATACTTATTTGTAAATTGTAATTGTTTGATTAGAATATGCAAATTTGTCGTTTATATTTAACTAAATTAATAGTAATATATTAAGTCCAATCACAATATTATTCTTGTTGTCTCATCACAATTTATAAAAATGTTAGGAAGGCCCACACATGTCATATATAATTTTGTCTTTTTTTTTGCTTATAGGAACAAATGTAATTAGAGCTTTTATTAGGGATTATTATAAGCATACTTGGTGAATTATTGATTTGTGATATCTTATATTTGAAATATTTTTTTTTTGGTTAAATAATTTCTTTGTAGTTGTTTTGAAATAATTAAAAGATTCTCTAGAAAGAAATATATATTTGTTCATGATTATGGTTTAAACAGAAATGAGTTGATTTTGTTGGAAAATTCAAATTACAATAACAAATTTAGTTTTTAATTATGTGTAACGATCGGGTTTCGTCGTTATAGAAAAGTCAACGGGAAAAAAATTTGGGTTGGAAAACTTTTTCGTAGTAACTTGGAATTTCCCAACCTAGTCCACATTTGGACGAAATCGAAGTCTTTGAGGTGTATGGAAATGTGGTAACAATCGGGTGAATTATTTATGACTTTGATTACATGAGTAGTTAGATAAGTCGTTAAGGAATCCGTATGACTTTACGAAATTGAATTCGGGTGAGTAGAACTCCCAAAATCGATCTTAGCGTGAATAGTATTTTCTGAACGTCGTTGGTTAAAGGTGTGTTGTGAAATGGGGGTCTTGGAATTATTAAAATAGCTCACTGTTTCGTGCAAGCCGCTTTGGCCGTGGTTTTGGTCGCTCTGGCGGTGCCGCAGTAGCGGGGTGAGGGCCGCTATGGCGGGCCAGACGCGACTTAAAGTCGTAAATAAACCCCAAAACGACTTTATTCTGCACTTTTCGACTTTGAGAGCTAGGAGACGTCCCCATACGAGTTCTTGACCCTTTTTCACCATTTTTGTGGCTAAAGGTAAGATTTTAACTCTCCGAATTCGTTTTTCGATCCGTAAAACATAATCTAATGGGTAAATATCTATGGGAAGGGGGGTTCTGATCTAGAATTTATGGTGGAAACAACCCGAATTGGGATAATTGGGATCATGGGTATGATCTAGGGTTGTTAGAATTGTTAGTAATCCGGGTAATTAGTGATTGTTTATTGATTCCCGTATTAGATTGATTGTTTGTAGACCAAGAACAAGCTGAACGAATTCGAAAAGAGAAGGATCAAGTTTTTTAGGGTTTCAAGCTGGTTTCGAGGTAGGTGATGGTTGTGGTTTTATGATGGTGTGATGTATGTGTGTTCTTGCTTCATTATGATACTTGTATGTATGTGAATGTTGCATTATTGATCACGCTTGTTGTAAATGAGATAGAGGAATGATGAATGTCATGAAATCATGACTTAATTGTATGATCTTGAGGATATACTTGTGATTGTGATTGTGGTGTGTTGAATGGATCGGTTGCCACGTTCCGGCATAATTAACTTGGATCGGTTGCCACGTTCCGGCATAATTATGGGATCGATTGTCATGTTCCAGCATAATCATTGGATCGGGTATGTCACGACCCGGGAGCACCCCCAAGTCGTAACAAGGCGTACTCGACCCCGAAGGGGTCTTATACAAGCCACATAGTCATTCATTGCATTCAATAATGAAAATAGTGCGGAAAAAAAAAAAAAAACTTATTTACATCCACACATTTAAACTTCTTAAAACAACTTTAAAAACACACAGCGGAAGTCTAAGTCTCACATGGCCATCTTAGACACAGTCGCAAAACATAAGTAGGGACACGGCCCTTTACAATCAAAAGAAGTCTATTACATGAACAAAAGAACTTAAAAGTCTTGTCCTCGAATCCATGAGGACATACCAAGTCTTGGAGGAAAGCAATCCAACACTTCAAACTAGCTAGGAGGGATCACTTGCCGGAACCTACACTTATAGTAAAAATATGAAGAATATGGGTTAGTACACAAAATGTACTAAGTATGATGACCATGCAAAACATGCTTAAAAAGGGACATTTTAGTTAGAAACCATGCATTATGCCACCTTTTTGAAATATCATGAACAATAGCATAAAAGACATACAAGACAAGCATAACATCAAGTAAGTCATAATATCACCTTTAAACAATATCAACATGAAAACCTTTACCTTGGACCTTCACCTCAAGAAACCCTTATGCTATACCTCGTGCAATGTATGGATGACGTCCCATACCACCATCCATACTAAGGCACCACATTTAGGTCACTTAAAGTAACTTATCATTCCTTTCTTTCACCTTTGCACAATATTCATACATAAGAGGTATATCATTAATTAAGACATGACAAGGGAAAATAACTCGTAATATAACCCAAGTATAACATGCATAACATATTAAGCATTTAAGAGCCAACATTCTTTAATAACCTCATTTAGGGTACATTCATGTCACAGTCATTAGGATTTAGAGAAACTCACTATGACCCTCTCCAAGCCTACTCGTGCAATGTATAGGTAGCATCCCATACTACTACCTACACTTTGTAGAACCTGTCAAGAAACCATAATGAAATCTCACATGATGGGAAGTAAGCGTTTAACCGACATAGACCATGAGAGCTTGTCATGGAATCCGGTGTCATGAGTCCCCACACCGAAAAGAGGTGGTCTACTTGCCTAAGGAAGACCGGTATATATAGCTTAATGGATCCACTAGCTTCCTATGCGGGCACATAGTTTATGGGATAAGGTAGACGATCATTGAAACTCATGCCTAACTGTCGGGGGAGTTTCCATCTAACCAAATCCGCTCGGTGCTTAGCCTACATTCCCATAGAATAGTTCATTACTTTGACATCATCACACATGAAAGGGTGCCATAAGCCTACCGATTCAAGGTACATTATTTAACACATGAAAGGGTGCCATAAGCCTACCGATTCAAGGTACATTTAGGAAAGCTCATTAACTCCTCTTGAAAGGGTGCCATGGGCCTACCGATTCAAGTCTCATCATTAACCTTTATGGAAAGGTGCCATAGGCCTACCGAATCCAAGGTTCATTACTTATCATTAATGGAAGGGTGCCATTAGCCTACCGATCCAAGGTTCATTATAAGCATGTGTGGAAGGGTGCCATAAGCCTACCGATCCAAGGATTCAACAATCAACAATATAATCATTTATACAAGAAAATGATGCATAAGCCCTACCAATTCAAGGTATACTTTATATTGAAGAATCCTTCATATTATATCATCAACATTCATGAGTGTCATCAACACATCTCTGGATTTCCATACATCTCATAACTCAAACTTTAAAGCATCGATTCATCAATTCTCCATAGTTGGACATTTTGTCAAACACCTTGAAGGCATGTAATGGAATCAAAGAGCATGGAAAATAGGGTAGTAATTATGCAACCAAACCAGTGAACAACCTACAACAACACCTTTACATTCATAACATGATCACATTATCTTCATTGAATTCTCATTCGTATAATGTCATGATAACACTCCAATTTCTCATACTATGCCTTTAAGGCCATAAGCCTCACATACCAATACACCAACAATACACCATAAAATAAGCATGGGTAATGACATACTTCAACAATCTAAAGACCTTTAAACAAGTTTGATTCATATACATTCATTATCTAGCAACCCACTTCATAAAGGCATAAACTAGGAATAGAGAGAAATCATGGGTTCATGGAGTATTTTCATCTTAAATCGTCAATACAACAACAATATAACCATAAAGTGCCATTAGAAACCTTTTAAAACCATTTGGTGGAAGAACCCATGAGATTGAGTGAAAACCTAGATTTTTCATACTTTGAAATAACTTTGGATTTGGCTCCTTGAATGGAAAATTAGACAAGGATCAAGACCACCATACCTTTGCTATGATCTCCCACGAAAATTGATGAAGACACCACCTTCAAACCAAGCCCTAGCTCCAAGTTCTTGACTTTCTTAAATGGAGGATTGTAGAGAGGGAAATGTTTTTAGGGATGGGAATGAACTAATGGTATATAGGAAATAATATAAGTCTTTTGAAAAAAATGGTCCAACACTTAGAAAAAATTTCAGGCGGGTGAACAGTAATGAACAGTAAAATTAGCTACTGGAATTTGCATTTTCTGCCGGACAGACTTTACGAAAATGGGCATAACTTCTTCGTCCGAACTCCGAATGAGGTGAAACGAAGTGCGTTAGGTAGCTAACTCAAAGGGCTTTCCATGGATATATTATGGGCCACCCAATTATTTGTGTGCTAGGAGATATGACCCTCCAAAGTAGACCCTCGAAAAAGGCTTCACTTGGAAATTTCGGATTTTGATACGGTTGCTCTAAAATTTGGGTTAGACCCATTTCCCACTCAATTTGACCCCCTAAACAAGAACATGAAGTCGGATTTTCGAAAAACGAAACGGATCTTTTAATATACAGCTAAACAAGTTTCCGGTAACTTCCGAAGCACATTTTTAAGAACTTTTGGGTCAAATTCAAATATAATCATTTCATTAAGTTCTCGACTCCAAACTCACATGTGAGGCTCTAGTTTCACTCTATCATTTTCCGAGTCATTACAGGGTACCACGTTTCAGTATGCTAACTGTTTGGGTTTGGGTTCCATGAGAGGACCAGTGACTTGTCATAATTGTGTATTTTGAAAAATGTGAAGTTGTTTGTAAATATTGATGATATTGTATATGTTCGATATAAGCATGTGATTATAATGTTGTATTGACTTACTTATGTTACACTTAGTGGGATAGCCGCGTGATCCTACCAGCACACTGTGTGGTTGTGTACTGATACTGCACTTGCTTTTTCTTTGTTGAGTACAGGGCATCTTCAAGCGGCTATTGACAGACCACTCTTAGAAGATCAGTGATCGTTCGAATTCAAGGGTGAGCCAAGTTTTCCGGGATGCCATGAGTTCTCTTTCGTCAATGTCCACCATTTCAGACTTAGACTTTCTAGTTAGTTATTAGTCATTAGTTTGGGGTTGTATCCTTCTTTGTTTAGACTTGTTGAACTTTAGATGTTTTGGTACATTGACTTTCAGGTTCTAGGTGTATTTTCCGCATTGTTAGTTGTTAGATCTTTTGTTTGAAGTTTATGAGAACTTCAATTTTAGCTATTATTTTTGTTTTCGTATCTTTGAATGCTTAGTTTTTTGTTTAGTTACTTGGTTTGGGTTGTAGTAGTGGTTCTCCCACCGGAGGGTTAGTGTGGGTGCCAATCACAGCGGGCTGGATCATGACATTATGAAACGTTTAATTATTCAAATATATCAACATAATCATTTTTTATTTCTACTATTGAATAATCAGAGTTTTTTTAATGGTTTGAGTACATGTGAGATTATTAATAGTATTATAATTTGTTTTAAAGAATGTTAACAAATTTTAAAAATTATTTTTCATTGTTTAATAGTGTTGACAAATTTTTTACGGGACTAACATAAATAAAAGGGATTCACCGAAGAAGATAATTGTCCTTCCCTTCTCTTTTTTATTTAGAAAGGTGGGCTTCAGACGAATTAATAAAACGAAAGAATCTAAGTGAATGAAAAAGACAAAATAAAAAATAACTTATTAAATATTACTCTTACTTTATATAGACGGAGTATAATTATAATTCAAAAGTAAGGTGTAAAAAAATAAATAGGCCAAAAGAATAGGTTATTTTGGAGTTTATTACAAAATGTCCAATCATCAAAAGTTATATTTAATTTAAGGTATAGATTTGATTGGAAAGATGATATCTCTATGAAAAAATAAGTAGCCATTGATATTAAATCTCTTGTAGATTATGTGAAAGCAACTTCAATTTTCAATCCCATTCCATAATTTTTTAAATATTTTTTTTGGTGGAATCGAAATTACTGAATTTTATTGAAATCATATTTCTATTACTAACTTTGTCCCTGCCTCAACACTATTATGTAAAACTAAATTTATTGAGTTCGTACTTTCAATGTTGTACATCCCTACCTCTATATTATTCCCTCCGTTTCACAAAGAATGGTCTAGTTTGACTTGACACGAAGTTTAAGAAAATAAAGAAGACTTTTGAATTTGTGGTCTTAAATTAAAGTTATGTCAAATATACAAAATTGCTCTTTAATCTTGTGGCCTTAAACATGTCACGTGAAAAGCTAAATTAAAATGTTACCAAAAAAAGAAATAGGTCATTCTTTTTTAAACTAACTACAAAGGAAATGAGGTCATTCTTTGTAAAACGGAGGGAGTATTATATTCACAAAGAAAAGGGAATAGAATTGTTTTTTTTTTATGAATATAAACTATGAAGAAACTTTGATCTGGAGTCATATATTTAAGGACATAAAGTTTTTTCTTTAAACAGACTAAAGTTGTGTGTCTTATGAACGATTTTAAAATCTTGTTTGTTTTTCCAATTTATCTGATGAGGTGAATTTAAAAGGATTATTGAAATTTTGTTTCTTACTCTTTTAAACTAATATGGCTTATCCTTAAAGAGAAATAATTAAGATCCAATTCCTCAACTACCAATGATTAAATAATAGTTAAAAATCATAATTGATATACTAATAATATATAGGACTTTGCAATATTGGCTAAGCATTATTAAATTATAACTAAATACTTTTATCTTAATTAGGCCATGTATTATGCTAACCAAACTCCATTTGTAGTTTGGCAACAAAGTTTTATGTGTTACTAATTCCAATTACTTCTCTATTTTTAGGTTATTAACTAACATTTTTTTTGAATTTAACTAATGTTTCTTAAATTATAAGTAATAATTATCTATATTTGTTCTCATTTCATTACACTCCATAAATTTCCACTTAATACAAAATAGAGAAATATTAACCACTTAATTCTTGCTGACTATATGCAAATCTTGTCTGCTCTAAATCAAATCTTTTCTGAAGCCCCACTATGATATAATAATTATTTTTCTTTTTAAAACAAAAAAAAAAAAAAAAAATCACAATTGGATGGCCAAGAGGGACGTAAAAATGTCGGCAAAGAAGGACCTAGTTCCTTTTGTCTCAATTTTCATACCTATTTTACAGTATTTTTGAAAATTATAGCCCACCTAATTTAATCATTTTATTAATCACTCTAAATACTTCTTTCGTACATAAAACAATTATTGGGGTATCTTTATATTTGACCATGCACACAGAAAATTATGGACCCTAGTTATAATACATGGACGTTTGAACATAAAAATTGTAATATTTTCAACAACAATTAAAAAAATTGATAAAATGTATTTGAAAATCAAGTTGTGTTTGAATATGAGTATGTTAAAAGTTTCTAAGTGAAAAAAGGGTCAAATTTCAAACTTGAACTTTCATTTTCAAAATTTTTTTTTATCAAAAATCAGTTCAATGTATAATCAAACAATATTTCGATTTTTTATTTTTTATTTTTTGAAAAAAAAAGTTTCAATCTTTTCAACCTTTTTATTATATGAGGCAACGAAAAAGTCATCTTGGTTGTGGCAAGAATTTATAATTGGATATAGAAAGATTAAAGTAATATTTTTCGTTTAATGTTCCTTAATAAAAATACTTACAAAAAATTAAAAGAATTTATCATCTATATATCCATTTTGTGATAATTAGTGATGAATAAAAACTATGTGCAACGTTCATTCATATTATCACACAACGTTTTTTTAAAAGAGGCTAAGTAATAGATATCAGTGCGGCTATGATCCGCCAATCATAAGATTGTTACCACACATACATCAATTGTTAGCCTCAAGTATGTAACATCTCATAAAAGCATTGTGTAATAATGTTCACGTTCTTCTGATACGTAGATTTAATTTTGTTTAATAGGTTTTTTTTATTGTTTAATAGGTTAATTAAACACGTAACTCTTTTTAAAATTATACATGATAATCGATAGCAAAAGCTTGGTACATCGAGTTGTGTTTTTTTTCTTTCTTTCTTATCAACTCAATGCTAAATCTCTTCATTTGAAAATTGCACCCATTGCATTATTAATGTTATAACATAGGATTCTACAATTCTTTGAAATGTTATACAAAATTGATTCTCAACATTATTTTGAATATACTTCATGAAAAAATAGTCATCCCCCCCCCCCCCCNGATGGAGGGGGACCAAGATATGTAACATCACTTGAGCTAGAAATTAATTTTAATATAAGCTATAGTTAGCTAGGTTAATTAAATGTGATTGATGTGTTATATTTTTTAACGTCCAGCAATTTGGCTTTCTATGTTGACAAAAATCTAATTAAGTTCAATTCAACACTTGCACGAAATCTCTAAGTCTCATACATGTAACATGTTTCATATAGCGGCACCAATAGTCGAAGATTTACTGAAAATAGTATTATTTTACCTTACAAAGATACTTACGTATTCAGATCTCATTTTTAGAATTATACAAAATATTTTTTTATTGTTATTATTGTTGTATAGCGATAGAAGCGCACGTATAGGCAATATTAGGACCGATAGTATAAGACATAGCCAAGATATATAACCTTTTTTATATATATAAGTTTAGACGTCGCCTCAAAATCAACTTTAGATGTACAAGACTGAAATTAGGAAAAGAAGTTTGAAGTTACAAACTTTATCATATATATGGATATATGAAGTTAGGCATGTCAAAATCAAACTCAAGACAATTTTGTTTTTGTTTTTTTTACTTCCCCTTGCTAGAAATGATGATAAAATAAATTCATATGGGAAGGTCTGATTTGCCATTTACTTCTAAATACACTGAAATCTGACACCATACACATTCATGAGTAGATAAATTTAGATAACTGAGATTCCATATAGCTTAAAGGAGGGGAAATGCTAGTGTCATATTCATAGAATTTGGCAAACAAAAAAAGAAAATTTTTTTGAACAAAAGCTAAAAATCCAATTGTTCTCCAACTAAATTAAATAAGTGGTAAAGGGTAAAAAATGTTGCTGAACTATGTGACGTAGAATTATTTATATCATCTATTAGATTTTAGGATTAAAATTACTTTCGCCATTATCTCAAGAGACCACGAATACCCTTAAGAGTTAACTACCCAAATTTTTAGTGACGTGGCAAGCAATATGGGATTAATTCTTCCACCTAAGCATTGTCAACTAGGATTTACTATAAAAGAACTAGACCTTTAGTGGTGACAAAAGTCACCATAAAATCCCAAAATATTGCCACGAATGATTTTGAGTGATTTTTAGTGGCGACTAAGACTGCAACAACCATTCGCTATTAAAACCTATTTTTTCAACAAAAGAATATGATAATTAATTTTCGATTGCAACCTAATTTTCTAAAATAAATAACATGCACTATCTATATTAAAATCATCCAATATTATTACTAAAATCATCAAAATTACTTCTCGATTCAAATATTCTACTACATAATGCATCATTGTACATTTTATACATAAAAATAAAATATATAGTGTCTTCAAACTCCTCCTTGATCGATATCATTTGTGATTTTTCAAAAAAAATGAAGAAAAAAAACACAAAATCAGAATTGAATGCTAAAAATCAGGTAGTGGTGAATTATGGGCTTTTGTGGCGACTCATGTCGCCGCTAAAAGTCTAGTTCTTTTATAGTGAATCCTAGTTGGCAATGCTTAGATGGAGGGATTAGTCCCATGTGGCTTGCCACGTCACTAAAAGTTTTGGGTGATAACTCTTGATGAGGGTATTTGTGGTCTCTTAGGATAACAACGGGGACATTTTTTATCCCAAAATATAACGAAGGGTATAAGTAATCCATTTCGCATAGTTTAGGAGCATTTTTGACCCTTTTCCGTTAAATAAATGGATATGAAGCTTCAAATTTGACATTGAGTTACAAGTTGAGAACTTATAAACTTCAAATTCTGACTTTATCCATGACCCTTGAACATTGTAACAAATTAAATACTAAAGAGGCAATTGTTCTCCATCTCAAAATGAATGCAGAATAGACCTAAAAGAATGATCTACATTTGGGATTGAATGGTTAATGCATATAGAAAATATGTGATGAAAATAAATTTAAGGAACTTCAATATATGATATCTTTAATTACTATATACCACTAACAGATGTAGTGCAGCGGATGAACTACTTATTTCTTGATCAGAGCTTTCGGGTTTGAGCCTTAGGTATGAAAATATCTTTGGTAAGAAGTGTTTTTCTCCGAACGAAATCCTACGTGGCACGAATCCAAATTAATTTGATACCAATACGAATACCAAATACCCGTGGGAAGCAAAAAAAAAATATCTTTAATTTCTTATTTTAATTGTATTTTGCCTTCCTGGTGACATAGATTATATAATATTACAAATTGTTGAATAAACGTTCATGATATTGCTAGCTAATTGTGAAATTAAATGTTCAATCAAATATGAAATAAAATAATTTTATATTTTATTCCAAAATCGTTATTCCTTATCCTGCGAATCAAGCTCTCCTAAAATAATATTATGTCAAATATATATGAGTAGGGAATTGTAAGTAGCACTATACAACTTTCATTAATAACCAATTATTCATTCAATTATGATAAAATAAAATAGTGATAGAACATACACCCAAAAATATATATCACATCATATTGAAGAATAAGAAATGATGATGCACCAAATGGATATGTACAAAGTAATGTCAAACTCCAATTTATAATAATTGAAGATTATTATTGAGTTTGATGTTTAATTAATTTGGAAATAGGCAAAGTTTATATGAAATTCTCTTTAATTTGATTGTTGATGTTAATTAAAGTTTGTAGTAGCAAGAAATGGCGGTTGAAGTTAACAAAACGGAAGAAAAACAAAAGATAAGTTCGCTATAAGGTGGGAGTGATCTTTATGGTGGACAAGAAAAGGAAAGTGACATTGAGATAATTTAAACGTATGAAGAGATGCATAGATGTCTCAGTAAGAAGGTGTGAAAGATTGAATATGTGGATATAATCATGAAAGGTAGAGGTATAGGACGAAGAATATTGGGAAGAAAGGTATTAGACAAGACATTGGCGCAACTTAATTCAGCTTACCGAGAATATGACCTTAAATAGAAAGGTACGAGGTCGGGTATTTAGGCAGAACATTAGTAGGTAGTTGTGCTTTGACTCGCTTTTTGGCGGGTTTGGGCCTGGTGGGATCTTGGGAGCACCAGCCACCATGTATGTCATAGTATTTTATCTTATACGTGTATTATCTTTTCAATTATCGTGTTATTTGTTGTTTTTACTATTTCTTTTCTCTGAATTGACTGCTTGTACTGTTTTTCTTATCAATTGACATGTTTCTTTCAAAGAGAAATTCTTTTTTTGTGTATATTTTAATTTGTTAGTTGCACTTGAATGAAGGATCTTTTGGAAACAACATCTCTATCTATCTCTATGACCTAGGAATTAGGTCTACGTACACTCTAATATTTCAAACCCCACTTACAAAATTACAATGTGTATATTGTTATTGTATATAGGGTGTGTTAGGTGTAAAGGAAAATATATTTCACGACTTTTTTTAGAAAAAATAAAAATTTCTTATTTATTTTCTAATACTCAGTACGTAAGAAAGATGTATTATTCTAAAAATAGTTATATATAATTTTAAAATATTTTCCTCCGTATCAAACACACCGTTATAATAATAATAATAATAATAATAATAATAATAATAATAATAATAATAATAAC